>NC_139235.1:11057488-11092469 GCF_977018435.1 Lepisma saccharinum
TGATCCCACGAACCTCACATTTCTTTACGGTATATACTCCTTCGGCGACAAATACGTGTGGATACCATACCGCTAAATATAATATTAGAACTCTCCCCCAGTACAGAAATCCGTTGACAATCTAAGATTTAACACTGTATCAAGAGCTTCATATCTCCCCCCCTAAAATGAGTACTCAATCCTCCCCCAAAAATTTCCGTGCAAATTTTAGACTTACTGTTTATGTTGAAGAGTGGATGTTGCCTCCTCCAAAGCAAATAATTATGTCACCAGAATTTTCCAAACAGTCTAGACAATAGTAATATACAAGAATTACATACCCCCTCAATTTAAAGTTCAAACCCCCCTAACTAAAATACCCTCTATAATCTAAGACATAACACTTATATTCAAGAGTTGGATATTGCCCCCCCCCCCCAAACGTTTAATTCTCAATCCCCCCACATTCCACTTGTAAATATGTAAGAGTTGGATATTTCCTTCCACCCCATCCCGATAATACATATTAACCTTTACATTTCCCATGGAAGTCTACAAATTGCAGGGCCACCCAGATGCCGCAGTGGTAGCGTCATTGCCTTGTAATCAATGGGTTCGGGTTCGATACCCGGTGGAGGCACATAGTGGTTCGGATTCCACTTTAAACTGTAGGTCCAGTCCTGATTAGCCTTACTGTGCATAAAGTGGTCTTAAAACACCAAATCAAACCAAACCAGATCTACAAATTGCTGTTTATATAGCTGCAATGGTAACTTGTGTCCAATGTTATATTGTTCACGACAAATTTCCATCATAAAATTCCGCCCCCCCCCAAAAAAATTAGGTGGACGTAACGGGCGTTCACAAACTCACCTGTGAACACACCTGCCCCTATGTACTTTCTTTTCTTCATCTAATGGATTAAATGTGGTGGATTGAAGGTGTAAAATTTTTAGATATATTTAAGGAAAATGTATAAATGTTGAACTTTATGTTATTTGAAATGGAAAAGAAATAACCCAAAAAATCTCGATGTCGCAGTCTGCGCCATAATCCCCCTCTGTGGGCACCCCTGATGTGCATCGCGTTTGCTGGTGCCTGCGCATTGAACGGTAAAAGTAAATACGCGAACCGCATTTATCTGGTACGTAAATGTGTTTCATTTAAAGTTCTCAGTGAACGCAGTCTTGAGGCAGGATAATCTACGCGTTGTACTGATGCTTTTACATTATTACGCATCGTTTTTCAACCTATGGGAAGCGACCCACTGCTGGGTTCCGGAGAGGCGTTTAGTGGGTGTGTCTTAAAAACATATTACATTTAAAATACTAAGATATATTGTTATAACAATTTAAATTCAACCCGTGTTGTACGTAGTCTAAACTTTACATTTCTGCTATTCGCGCTCTTCTGCTTTTTAGCGGCATCTCTTTGATGTTTAACTCAAGGGAAACGGATATCTGTCGTTTACGTTTCGGCCCCAGCAATAAGTTCTTAATTATGTGTCACATGCATGTCGACCTGAGGTGTTCCTTGATAGTTCCGACAGGCTGTGTGTGTGTGTGTGTGTGTGTGTGTGTATGCGCTTCAAATGAAGTGTCAACTATCATCATTGACATCATCAGTAGATGTTAGATTTAGACTAGAGTAAATTAGTCTTTTAAGAAACACATTTACATCTCTAGAATGAAGTATGTGTAATTTGTTTAACAAGCGTATAAGAGGGCTTCTTAAAGTACTCGATGTTGGCTAGAATATGATTATAAATTGGGTGCACACCCCTGCTAGTAATTGTGCCAGCACCTATGCTTATGGGTCCCATGAAGTGTAATATCCTTCAAGATCGGTTCCGGACTGAAAAAGGTTGAGAACCACTGCTTTAGCTACTTCACATTTCAACATTCCAAGGTTAATCGCGATTATGGGTTCGACGCGTCGTTGAAACAAATAGACCTGTTTACAGCAGTGAGTCACCCATATACAGGGGATGGACAAAAACATGGAAACACCACGACATCGGAACGGATGATATGGACGTAATTTTTCCACTTGAAATCGAACGCGGTGCGACATTCTGTTGTTTTGCGCCGTGAGTTAGGGCCCTGTCGGACTGGTAGGAGTCGGCAGTTGCACTGCAGATAGCGCCTTGCAGGTACCTCTATTATCAAAGTAGCCATGTTATTTGGTGTATCGTGAGGGGGACTATCCAAGATCATGATGACATAATAGTGTGTCCAGAAAGACACCATCAGATAAACACCTGCGTGGACGAAAATGTACAGTGCGTGACAGAGACAGACGGACACTGAGAAGGATTGTGACCATGTTTTGCATGCAGAATGGTGCAAGATCTCATTATCCACCATCCAGGACTTGTATTTGTCCATTCCTTGAAGACTGCAGGCCGTTTTTGGAAGCTAAAGGCAGTCCTACATCTTATTAGCTACAGCATTCCGGCTTTTCTTCGCAGGTGTTTCCATATTTTTGTCCATCCCCTGTATATTGCTTTTAGAGGACAATATTCCACAATCTGTTCTGGCAACTTTCAACCTCTGTACCCCCTCGAGAAAGTAAAATATTTTGCATAGTCTATTAAGGGTATGTTGTTCATGAACGTTTTCCGTTGTTTTTAGCTCGCGGAAATGTGTTCTTGTGAGGTAAGGCACGTCTGTTACGCGTCAATGGTGTGGGCTATATACAGGGTGAGCACGAATTAAGGGGACAGTTTTTGATCATCAATTACGTAACAATGAGAACATATTTATAATATTGGCAACTTTTTATTTTCTGAAGATAGTAACTTAGACATCACAATGGCCATTTTATCTGTTTTTGATATAGACAGTGGCAGATACATTGAAAGTTATTGTTTTCGGACCATCTTCCACAACAATTTTTATAACACACTTCAAAGAATGTTGATGCCACCGGTACAACCCATTCTAATAGAGAAGGCGTAATTGACTAATAAAAACTATACAAGAATTATCAGATGACTGAAAAGTACGTAATGGTCTATTAAACGAAAAAAATAGTAATTTGACAACTAGTTCTGACGAAATAGTTAGAGGTTCCTATTCTACACCTGAAACGAATTTAGGTTTTGTGCCGGATGCACTGAAAAGTCACAATAAATTTTGCTCCTCGACGCTGCGCAACGATATAAAGAATACAGAGTGTAAAAGTCCGGTAATACGTAAAGATACTGTTAGCGCTTACTAAGAGACACAGTACATTAGTTGTATTGCAGGTATTCCCCTTTAGTTCCATTTCTCGCCGCTAGATGGTGGCAAATTGAAGGTGCCGCTTTCTAGAGATGAAAAGTATTTTGGTATGATACATTTTGATAAAGCAAAGGAGTTATTCTTTTCCGCATTTGCTTTCAAATTTCCTACATTTCCGTTGGGCATTTGTAGTACTATTTGTTTTACTAAAATCCAGCATACAAATAGGCCTTTTCAGCTTCAGAAAAAGCCATTTTGAATTTTCCACCATCTAGCGGTAAGAAATGGAACTACAGTGAACATCTGCAATACAGAAAGAAACACTCCTACAACTTTACTCGTTCAAGTAATGTACAGTTGGATCCACTAGCATTGCTCGGCAAATTGTCCATTACTATTTTCATTAATTTTTATCTTACATCCTATGTGTTTTTAAGCGATGGATTTTTATGTATTGTGGTGCAGAAGTTGTCAACAGCTTGTTCTGATTTTTTTAAAAATTCTTGTAGCTCTTATTGGGTCAAATAAAGAGCACGAACATGGTTATGGATAATTTTCTCGGTATTACTCATCGATCCCACTGTACTGTGTCACTTAGTAATGCTAACAGTTTCTTTACAATAATTTTTTGAAAGTGTTACCGGACTTTATGTACACCCTGTACTACGTATAATACTTACAATGGAATATCTGTTTCAATATTACTTTTGGGAATTTGCAATTTGCCAAATTTCTTCTTAAGCAGTCTGGTTGACGATGACATTGAAACCTCCGCAAAGAATACTATAACACTCACTGTCAATCCGAGACCCAATATACCAAAGACTATTAGCATGTGATGAAGGGAGAGTACTGTGTTTCCTTCAGAGGAGTGGACAGGGGAATATGACCTGGTTTCGAGCACGTAATCACCCAACCACTTCTTCATCAGTCCGGCAGCAGAAGCGTGTCTTATTACATGATTAAGTCTGGCTATTATTGGAGAATCTTTCGGAACCACAAAACTAAGGAGAATATTATTGACAGCTTCCGTGGGTATGTGGAACATGGAGCGTCCATTCTGGTCCCTAAACTCAACGTACTTGAAATATCTTATGGCGGTACTCACGGATAGCAAGGCGGCGTTACGTTCATTGGAAACACGAACCAATCCAGAACGTGGACTGCCAGTCTCCTCAACCCTATTAGACATAGATCGGATTGTTGGATTGGGAGACTTAGTAACGAAATGTGTGTACGAAGGGATGGCTATAATCTTAAGGTCTGATTGGGCTATGTCTTCGAAGGTGTTGAGTTCAGGAAGAAGACGAGGTTTTGTCAGGGAACTCTTGATAGTTCCTTCATACACTGCACTGAAGATTAAGCAGAATATGATCCACTGGATGATAATTATCCTGTGGAAATTTCCCTCTGGTAAAATTGGGATTGAAACACGGAAGAAAACAGTTACTACATCCAAGATGCTTAAAGTTTTACCTGTCATGTGTTCGCAACGACACCCGTGTTTAATTCCAACAACCATGATTGCCATGAAAAACAAAGTAAGGATTATAAGAAGGGAAGTCACTCCTGTAAAAGGTCCCATTAGGCTCTTCCAGCGAGGTTCTGTCCCTGACGACGGCACAGCGAAGCACAAATTATTTATCATGATAGGCTCGGAGAATTCCAGCAACAAACTTCTTTCATACGACTGCGTCATGGGAGGCGCTCCAATGTCCACTTGCCTATACAGTACGTCTCCTACGATGCCAGTCCATGTGCTGTTGGGTAATCTAACACCGCCAATATCTCTATTCCAATGAACATGTGGAACGATGGAAAAGTTCATGATCGCTGCTTGAGTTTCTAACATTGTACCAAACACTCCCTTGAAAGCTGGTCTCCCCTCGGAATTATAAGATCGTTGGATGTAGGGAGGACTATCGTACCAGGATACTTTTATGGGATATCCCTGCAAGTTACTGGTCTTATCCGAAAATACATTCAGTTTCCTTAAGACATCAGGGTTTGGACTAGCACTAAAGACCTTATCCGTTGAAATGTTTGCTAGAAATGGATTGTAAGCTGCAAGCACAAGACAGTTATCCTGTTCTGCAGCCAGTGTAACAACATACATGTGGATAATTTTGCTTGTTTCCCAAGCATACTTGAGCATTTTCTCTGAGTCTTCTATGGTCGTGAGATTACCATACAGAACCACCACAAATTTCGCTCTTGAGTTCCAGTAGGGTACCGCTTTCAACTTGTCTAAGCTCAGCTTGAAGGACATTTCATCTTGTACGATAAGAACAAACACTGGTGCTTTACCCAGGTAGAAAATGTCTCCCACCTCCTTTTTCACAAGCCCCTCACCTGAACGTGTATCTACCAAGGCCAATGGTAGCTGAAGACTCACATGCACAGAATACAGTGTCTTGTAAACCAAAACTGATTCTTCTGTATCCAACCAAACGACAATGAAATTGAGTTCCTTGAAGAAGAGGTCACACATATTGATCATCAGCTTTTCAACTCTCTCAGTACCAATATTGTCAAGATCTTCATGCATTAGTCTTGCATGAGCAAGGAAAGACACCAGCAGGAGTGGATAAGTGAAGACTGCTAGAATGCTGCTCCAAATCATGCTTGAGGTAGTCTGGCCTGAAAATAATGCAAGAGAATGCAGTGCAGATGAATAGGGCACAACAGATTTATAATAATAAACAATTCAATTATTTTTTTTTTAATCTGACCAGCCCGCTGTATCTCTGGAAAAGCGCTGTCGTATGCACGTGTGGGCAGAAGAGCGAGCAACGGTACTGTAGCTGAAAGGAGGAAGTGAGCGAAGCAGGGGCTTCGTCGCTCGCGTTCGTGGAGTGAGAAACTTCCCGTCGTTTGATTCGTATCAGTGTGGTGTGAGAGCAGGGTGCATAAAAATAATGATTTCTATTTTTTAAAAAAAACACATTTTTGATCATTTTTTAATTTTAAATGGGATTTTTAAAATTTAAATCGACTCTTTTGATTTTTAAAAAAATGCTTAAAATTGCTTGTATGGTTTTTGGCACAATACATATAGATATGTTTTTTTTATCTGGACAGTTTTTTTCTGTTAAACGGCTCTATAAAATATTTTAACAGTTTGATTAAAGCAATAAAGAATTATATGTAAATATACATTTATGAACCTACTATGGAAATGTTTGTTAAGTGTGTCCGAGAAAAAATATACCAATAAAGAATTTAAATAACTCAACAATCGTTAACGATAGAAATGTCAAATAACGTTTATTTGGAAGAGGGAAGAAAGGAACTTTTTCTACCACCAGAAGGGAAAAAATCGTAACAAAATTAAGCGCATGCGCGGCTTTGTTCGTGAGTAGTCTGTACAATGGCGCCGTTTACTGTTCGTCAGAAAGTTGAGTACTGCGTTTGGTTTGCAGAATTGAAGTCTCCTGTAACGGTACAAAGAAGATTCCGGCAACAATATGGACAGGAAGCACCAGAACGTCATTACATTGTTAAATGTCATAAACAATTGCTGGAAACAGGGTCTTTGTTGAGGAAGAAAGGTAGTGGTCGGAAGCGTGTGAGCGAGATAAAGTGGTTGCAGTTCAGGAAGCACTCCAGAGAAGCCCGCGTAAATCTGTGAGACGTGCTAGTTCTGAACTTCAAATTCCACGGTCTACTGTGCATGATATCGTACATAAAAGGTTAAGGCTAGAGTCTACAAGTTACAGCTTGTTCAGAAACTAAAGTGCAGTGATAAACCCAACTCCCTAACTCCCTAGCCTTATTAAACCCGAAGGTTCATGGCTGCAGCAACACAGGCCTTCCATCTTTCCCTATCTTGAGCAAGTTCTATATACTCTTTTCCATCCCTACCAATTTCCCTTAGGTCCATCTCAACGTTGTCCCTCCATCTTCGTCTTGGCCTTCCTACAGGTCTCTTACCATCAGGTTTCCCAACAAGAATCCTGTAAACTCCTCTTTCCTCTCCCATTCGTGCCACATGGCCTGCCCACCTAAGTCTTCTTGATTTAATTATTCTAATAATATCTGGAATTGAATACAAATTATGTAGTTCTAAATTATGTAACCTTCTCCACTCACCTGTCTCCTCATCCCTTTTAGGTCCAAAGATTTTCCTAAGGATCTTATTTTCAAATACTCTTCCTCTTTCAATGTAAGGGACCAAGTTTCACATCCATATAATACTACAAGCAAAATTACTGTTTTGTATTTGTTTTAGTGATAAACCCACTAGGTTTGATTATGCTAGTGAAGTGCTATCACGCATTGATGATGACAATGAATTCCTGATAGAGTGCATCACACATAAATTTGCCGTTGCGTAGATACCAATTTTCGTTTCGTCTCCCTCTCTCTTAGTATCACGTGTTCTACCCTGCTCGAAAACCTTCGCTATTGTTGCCATATTGTCATTCCATTCCTGGACACACTCGCGCAAACATCATTGAAACAATTGAATAGCGCTCCAGCTCGCGGTTCACACCGTTCGGCAGGGACGGTAATGTGGCAATATAGCACGGCGTAGTGGTTGCTTCTTTTATGCAGTGCATGTTCATTGGCTAGCTAGTAACTAGTGTTGCCAACTGTAATAATGAAGCACTATTTCTGTCACGGAAGCGGAAAGGCAGGTAAAATGACGGTGAGTTTTGTTGGATTGGAAGCACCATATTTTTATTTTATAATAAGTATTTTACCGGTTTGACGTTGTGTACGTGTATTGCGTGTGCGTTTGTTAATTAACGTTAAATTCCATAATGCCTCCAGTTCTGTCAAAGTTGAATCAAAAACCTTGCATAGCCAAGCTCGGGAAATTCTAAGCAACGTGCACGAGTTCATGAAGGAGGAAGCCAGTGAAGGTGTTAGCATCCCAATACAGCATTTTGGCAAGAGAGCAGCGGCTACGACTGGAGTTCCTGAACGAACAATCAGGGCTATCATGAACGAAAGACAATCTCTTGAGATGTCAGAAGGCCCCTCCACATCATTCCACACTCCCGGGAAAGAACGACAAAGACCAGCGACCAAATCGTCAGTGGACGCTTTCGATGAAAACGTTATCCGTAGGCGCATATACGACTATGCTCTGCGTGAAAATGAAGTGCCGACATTGAAAAAATTGCATGTCAAATTACAGGCGGACATACATTTTGCGGGAAGTCAAGAGAGTTTGCGACGTTTGCTGCGAAAGATGGGATTTAGGTGGAGGAAGAGGAGGCTGTCATTTTTGCTGCTTAATTCGATACATATTGTTTTCAGTGTTAAAATTGCCATGCTTTGATGGGTGACCAAGTTCAAAAGTAGTATAAAAGTATATATAACCAGGACGAGAAATGATGAACCCCCCTCAGGCAGATTTGCCTACACTTAAAACAAGCTCAACATGCCCATATGAGCTTTTTGCTCAAGTGTGGAACTCTGTCTAATCCAAGATTTTTGTAAAAATGCCCTCGGGAATTTCCTGTGAAATGATTAGCCCCCTCAGAATGATTTGCCCACACTTACAAAAGTTGCATCAGCCAGATTTTTGTCCATAAGCTTGTTAAAAATATGCCGTTTTTGATATTGTTTTGGATACACTTGAAATTAAGCCAAAAACCCACACCCACCCACACATATTTACTTCCGGTTTAAGTTCAATTGGATACCAGGTTCAATTTGTTTATCTAATATTAAAACAATGTAATATGCAGAAACCCCCTAGAATTGCTCTGTGACCCTCTCATTTCTTACATCATATGTTTGCATGTTTCATGTTGATTGATTCTCAGTATTTCAGTATTTATTTTTCCCGACACGGTAGCATTGAACTTTTGCTTTGCATGTTTCATATTGATTGTTTCTCAGTATTTATGGTATTGAGATCAAAGTGATTAATGTGCACAATTCCCGACACGGTAGCATTGAACTTTTGCTTTGCATGTTTCATATTGATTGTTTCTCAGTATTTATGGTATTGAGATCAAAGTGATTAATGTGCACAATTCCCGACACGGTAGCATTGAACTTTTGCTTTGCATGTTTCATATTGATTGTTTCTCAGTATTTATGGTATTGAGATCAAAGTGATTAATGTGCACAATTCCCGACACGGTAGCATTGAACTTTTGCTTTGCATGTTTCATATTGATTGTTTCTCAGTATTTATGGTATTGAGATCAAAGTGATTAATGTGCACAATTCCCGACACGGTAGCATTGAACTTTTGCTTTGCATGTTTCATATTGATTGTTTCTCAGTATTTATGGTATTGAGATCAAAGTGATTAATGTGCACAATTCCCGACAAGGTAGCATTGAACTTTTGCTTTGCATGTTTCAAGTGATTCTCCTCTGCGTCAGTGTTTAGATCAAAGTGATTAATGTGTACAATTTCCGAGTATTGAAGCTTTGCATGCAAACAAAATTGCATCAGCCAGATAATTTTAATAAAAGCTCTCAGGAAATTCCCGTGAAAAATATGACACCTCGGGAATTTCCTGTAAAAACAAAATTCACGGGAAATTCCTGTTTTTTTTCTTCTCGGACTGGCTTAGGGTATATAAAGAGATTTTGCATCACATATCAGCCAGTATTGTGAGAATAGCTGAGGAGTACAGATGTGTTGTTACAGTGCTTTTCATACTACAGGCCTGTTTGGTTTAATATATAATTATTCATATTAAATATATTTCTGGTATATTGAACAAAAGGGCTTATATTTTGTATAAAAAATCTGATATTTGTTACATCCAGCTTGTTTGTTGTAATCCACTTATATTTAGAGTCAGGCTTATATCTGTCCCAGCCTGTTACACAAAAAATCAATACATAACACAGTGTAAGGTTATTGCCATTCTAGACATGCATGTCTGTGCAGGTATTTGTGCTAGGTCAGTGTAGATCAATATTTATTCTCTTTTTCCACTTGTAGGCTATTAGCTTTACAACCTGTCATAAGATAAGCATAGAGTTTTGATTTAAAACCCAAAAAAAATTATATAATAAACCGAGGATAAAAATTAATAATATTAACATATTAAATATACATAAGTAATATACAAAGCACACAGCTGAACAATATATATATATATATATATATATTAAGTACAAAATTTTGAATTGAACCCCAGGAAATTTTATATAATAAACCAACAACAAAAATGCCGAATCAAAAATATTGTAATCAATGCAATAAAAATATATCCAGCCCCAATTGGGCCAGGCACCAAAGAAATTGTCTTCTAGACAAATGCAGAACTCCCACTAAAATATGCCCTAAATGCCATAGAAAATATAGCATGGAATATTTCACATATAAACATAAAGGTACTTGCTCTGCACAGTCATCAACATTTGGTCTGAAAAGAAAGCATGAAGCACCTGTTAATGCTGGACCGGCAAAACAGCCATGCTATGAACCACCTATCCATAGCAGTTTTAATGGCCAACTTAGGGATTACCGGTTTGTATCAGAGCAAAAATGTGGTATTAATAATTTTATGAACAGTGTAAATCCTGATGTGCAGGCAATTCTAAATGCACAAAATGGCTCTTATAAGCTGTCCCTCAAATTGTTTACACAATATAAGAAGCCAAATGGCACAAAATTTACACAGCCCCACATAACAGAAACTGTACCGGTATATTCAAATGCAAATTCAGACAAAATAATAAGCAGTTTGATAGATCAATTAAATATTAAACACTGTGAATTTGCAGCAAAAGAGTCTGGATGGAGCCTATGCGGTTCTCCACACAAGCTCTATGTTAATATTTCTGAATTCAGCCCATTACAAGGTTCTACATATTTGCCATTACCTGCCAATATTAAAAACAAAACAGCCGTGGTTAATATAAAAAATAATGATGAGAAATGCTTTTTGTGGTGTATTTTAGCTGCTTTGTATCCAGTTTCAAGGCAACCTGAGAGAATAACTTATTACAAACAACATGAGCACGATTTTGATGAGGCAATGGAGGGTTTAGAATATCCAATGTCTGTTCAGAATATTGATAAATTTGAAAAAAAAGGCCAGGAATATCAATGATAAACAATTATCTATTAATGTATTTACTTGTTCTACTGGCCGTGGCAATTGCTTGATAGCACCTCTCAGAATCAGTACATTTGATGATGATTCTGCTGTTCCGATTCATCTGCTCTTAATTGAAGGGGATGGCACATATCATTACACTCTGATACATAATCTTGAAGCTTTAGTGAGAACACAACTAGACAAATCCAATACAATATTCAAGTTGTGCAGAAGATGTTTAACTGTATTTGATGGTAAAAAATAATAAAAGGGGTTTGTAAAGTGAATGCAGAAATTGCCAAAAACAAGTTAATTGAACATTTAAAATACTGTGGCAACTATAAACCTGTTCATATGGTGATGCCTAATCCAAGTGAAAATGCCAAATTCAA
Source organism: Lepisma saccharinum (assembly GCF_977018435.1). Classification (NCBI taxonomy): domain Eukaryota; kingdom Metazoa; phylum Arthropoda; class Insecta; order Zygentoma; family Lepismatidae; genus Lepisma; species Lepisma saccharinum. Next base: position 11,069,110 of record NC_139235.1, read on the forward strand.
AAAATTTGAAGCCTTGTTGGAACACCCAGCATATATAGTCTGTGATTTTGAATCAAATCTCAAACCTCTTGCATTCTGTAGCCCAGACCCTGAGGAATCTTCAATTACAGCATATCAATTACATGAACCTTCCAGCTTTTATTATGTGATTGTACAGGATGGTGTTGTTAGTAAAAAAGATTCATACATGGGACCAGATGCCATCAGAAAATTTGCACATAGAATAGAAAATGAGTGCCGTGACATAGCATCTAATATCTTATTAAAATCAAAACCTATGCTGCCTTTAACAGAGAAACAGATTGAAGATTTCAACAATGCAGAAAAATGCCCGGTATGTGATTCTGAATTTTCAGATACAAAAATCAAGGTGAAACACCATTCCCATACAGATGGTAAATTCAAAATGGCCCTGTGTAATAGCTGTAATATTAATATCCAGAGACCAAAATTTGTCCCTATATTTTGTCATGGTGCATCCAATTATGATTTTCATCATTTGATCAGGTATGAGGGGTTTGACAAGCAGAATTTAAATATTTTAGCTGAAAATGATGAGAAATATATTGCTATTAGCAAAATAATTAAAGTTAATGGTGTTCCTATTCACTTAAGATTTCTTGATTCATACAGAATTTTATCGGCTAGCCTGGCTACACTGGCCACTCAATTATCTGATGATCAATTCAAAATCACATGTGCTTTGTTTCCAAATCAGGACCTGAAATTAATTAGGCGGAAGGGTGTATATCCATATGACTATGTTACAGATTTTTCTAAATTTGATGAGTGTTCTTTGCCACCACAACAAGAGTTTTACAGCAAAATCAGAGGATCTGGAATCACTGATGATGATTATCACCATGCCCAGTTGATGTGGAACAATTTAAAATGCCAGACATTTGGTGATTATCACATGGCATATTTAAAACTTGATGTCACTCTCTTAGCTGATATACTTCAGGCATTCAGAAAATCTTCCATGCAAAATTATAAACTGGATCCAATGTATTTTTACAGTGCTCCGGGCCTAGCATGGGCTGCAATGTTTTTAAACACTAAAATGCAATTGGATCTGATCCAATATCAGGACATGTATCTGTTTATGGAGCAATGTATAAGAGGAGGGATGGTGCAATGTTCTCAGAGATATGCCAGAGCAAATAACAAATATATTCCTGATTATGATCCAGCACGGCCATCAAATTATATATTGTATGTAGATGCCAACAGCCTCTATGGTTATGCCATGATGGATAAACTGCCATATGCAGGGCTTGAATGGGTCGAAGATTTTAATATTGAAGATCTTAAGGATTTTGATGACAGTAACTATGGTCTGTTCTTAGAGGTTGATCTGACAATTCCTGATGATTTACACAACATATTTTCTGATCTGCCCCCAATTCCTGAGGTTAAGTGCTCACCTGGCTCTAAACAAAAGAAATTGATGATGACACTGGAGCCAAAACAGGGTTATGTCATATATTACAAAAACCTCCAGTTCCTGATGCATCATGGTGTCCAAGTGAGCAAAGTTGGCAAAGTTTTGAGGTTCAGGCACTTAAAATGGTTGAAGCCATATATTGATACAAACACAGAGCTTCGAACATCTGCAATGAGCCAATTTGATAAATCTTTGTTTAAATTGATGGTCAATTCTGTGTATGGCAAAACTATTGAAAATGTCAGAAAACATACCGATGTTAAAATAATTACTGACCCCAGCCTGAGCAAAAAATTGATTGCAAAGCCTAATTTCAATTATAGAAGAATTTATGATGAAAATATGGCACTTTTCAACATGAAAAACACAAAAATTAAGTTTGATAAACCTATTTATGTAGGGGCTGTGATATTGGAATTGGCCAAATTACACATGTTAAAATTGTATTATGATGTGTTGAAACCTTTTTATGGTGATTGTGTAAAATTGATGTACATGGACACAGATAGTTTTGTTCTTGATATTCAAACAGAAGATGTTTATCAAGATATGGCACAGCCTGAATTGTTTAAATATTTTGATACCAGTGAACATACAAAGATTCAACCCCACAACAAAAAGGTGCCTGGCAAGTTAAAAGATGAGACACTTGGTGATGTTATTGTGGCATTTGCTGGGTTAAGGGCCAAGATGTACAGTTTTGAAACATGTAGTGGTGTTGTTGCCAAAAAGGCCAAGGGCATTGGCAGAGTGACTGTTGAAAAAGAGCTTGAATTTGAAGATTACAAAAATTGCCTCAAATCATGTAGCACAATCAGAACATCAGAATCCAGAATTCAGAGTGTGGATCACTTATTGACTAGCAATATTGTAAGAAAAGTGGCTCTGGACCCACATGATGATAAGAGATGCATTTTGTCATGTGGCATACATACTCTACCATGGGGTCATTGTGATTTGAAAAATGGCAATCAATGCCCAATTACAAAGCATGATTTGAAATAAATAAACATGCCTATGAACTTATTTGGGTTCAAAAAACAGGCTATTATGGACCTGCAACACCACAAGCCTCTTCTGATATAATATCTAAACTAAGTGCTTTGTTAATTATTCATCTGAACAGCATACTTACAGATGTTGATGATGAAACAGGTAAAACATTGTACATATTTAACAATAATTTAAATCATTACCAATTACCTGTAGGTGGGCAATTGCAATTTATTACAACCCCTGAGGGTAATGTCAAGATTTCAGTAGGGAGAAATATTTATAGAATTAAGCACTCAAACATGATTTCTGGCACTGTATATACTGTTTCTGCTGGTGACTGCTTATATATTGAGGTCCCTGGATCATATGACAAGCTTATACCCTTTTTTATAGAATTAAGAATTAGATATTCAATAATAAATAACCGCTAAAACAAAAATGCCTAATGATATATTTGGCCATACAAGACATGAAGATCACAGTGATGAGATTCTGATGCTTGATGTCAGAGTCAAGAAATTTAGAAGTGATTTACAAGCTTTACAAACCACACTCAATGCCAGTCTTCAATTAGAAATTACAAATTTGCAATCACAATGCATGGACCCTCTTCTTAAAATTGATTCTGAACTCAAATTATTGCTTCAGAAATATACTGATTTGGCTACATTGGATAATTTTCAAAGTTTAGAAGAGGCTGTAGCAGCTCTTCAAGCCAAATTTAAGACCCAGGCTAACAACTCTGAGCAATTGAAACAACAATTGGAAGAGCAAATAAATAATATCCAGACTCAGCTCCAAACAATTGTCAAAAACATAAAATCACAAGAAGATTTTGATCTAGTGATTTCCACTTTAAAGGAACAGATTCAGTCACTCCAAATACCTAATCTGGACCCTCTGAACAATGCCATAGCCGAGGTTAAAGAAAAAATTGAGACACTTGAAAATTTTATGAACAACTTGCCATCTTCTGATGCTTTGAGTGCAATAACTCGGAGTGTTGCCAACATCAAGCTGCAACTTGAAACATATGAAGATTTTGGAAAAATTCAAAGTACCATAACCCATCTTGAGGGTACAATAGCAGCAGTGCAAAGTGATTTGACAAATGTACAAGAATCCCGCCTGCCTGGGATTGTAGATACCCTTGTTAGTGTCCAGCAACAGATCACAAAGCTTGAAAACCTCAACACTGAATCTGAACTATCTCATTTTCATCACTTGATTGATGATATCCAAACAAAGCTTGAAATTTTACAACAATCCACACCCACTCAGGCAGATATAGCCCTGCTCCAAGATGCTATGCGTGGTGTGGCTGATGCTTCTGAATTAAACAATGTGAAATTGGCACTTGAATCTTTGCAAAATACTATATCAAATCTTCCTACATCACAGGAACTTAAAAATATTAAGAGAGCAGTGAATCGCATATTGAAATCAGAAGATATCAAGAATATCCAGGCAGAGATCAAACATCTCACTCAGACAGTGGCCACTCTACCAACCAATCAACATATTAATGAACTTCATGCCCTGTTTGAGGATATCAGAAGACAGGTCCATGATCTTACTGCTCAAAATTCAAAATTGGCAGTTGTTGAAAATTTACAGCAAATTGTAGCCAATATCAAGCAACAGCTAGGGACCATGGAATCCAATCAAGCAAATGCTTTGTCTGTTTTTGCCACCCAGCTAAGAGAAATTGTGCAACAATACAAGAAACTTGCTGTGGACATAAGAATCAAGCCGGGGCACGATGAGATTGTTAGGACCATCAATGAGCACCTTGAATCTGTAACAAGCAGATTGCTTACGGCAGAAAAAGAAATAACTGGCATAATCGAGAATCCAAAACATACAGTAATTCTTGAATTGTACAGCATCCCCAACAAAGAATATGATTCACCATTTACACCAGGTGGCAAAATATATATGCTGTCCCCTGCACAATTTTATTACCAATTTTTTGTTGGGGGCACACTGAGACCAATCAAGATCAAATATTGGCTTCAACCACAGGCACACCACTACCTTATCAATAACAAATGCTGATAACAAAGTAAAAATCACCAGTGTTGAATTAGAGGATTTTACAGATCGCAATACATTAGAAACAGCCTATGTTGAAGATGATGGCTCTCTGGAATTTAAAATACAAATAGGGGACAAATTATATTTAGAAAATCCTGCAGTATCAGCTGCTGAACACCCTATAGTTGTAATATTCTTGTTTACATATTATGTCTAGACAAATTATTGTTGATGAATTACACAGACAAGCCAGACATAATTTTAAGAGACTGCCAGTAGTCACAAAGGGCATAGATGATTTATGGCAGAGCGACTTGATTGAAATAGCAAGGGACAGCTGAAAAACTTAGACAAAATCAACAAGGGCTACAAATATCTACTCACTGTAATAGATACATTTTCAAAATTTGCCTGGGCTGTGCCACTCAAATCCAAGACTGGAAAATGTGTTACAGAAGCCATCAGGACAATCATCAATCAGAGTGGAAGATCACCGCGCTATTTGCAAACAGATAATGGCAAAGAATTTTATAATTCAGTGTTCCAACAATTTATTAAAAGCCAGGCAATACAACATTACTCGAGTTACAGTGATCTCAAGGCCTCAATTGTAGAGAGATTCAACAGAACCTTAAAAAATCTTATGTATAAACAATTTACCCTCCAAGGTAATTATAAATGGATTAATATTCTTCCAGAACTTCTACATAAATATAACAACTCGGTCCATTCCACAATCAACATGAAACCCTCTGAAGTAACTTCATCTGATGAGCAAAAATTGATCAGCACTGTTTATTATCCTAGATACCAGCCAACAGCAAAAAAAGCCAAATACAGGGTGGGTGATCAAGTAACAATCAGCAAATATAAGCACTTATTCAAAAGAGGCTTTACAAGAAACTGGAGCACTGAATTATTTACAGTGGTTCAAATTAAACCTGGGACCCTTAATACATATATAATAAAAGACCACCGAGGAGAAATTCTCAGAGGCAGGTTCTATGAAGAAGAGCTCAGCAAAACTAAACAGCCTGACACATATCTCATAGAAAAAATCATCCGCAGAAAAGGCAACAAGTTACTTGTCAAATAGCTAGGACTCCCAGAACACAGCTGGATCGATGCAAACAAAGTGATAATATGAACACCTGGGATGTTATAAAGAGGCTGCCAGAACCTGAACAGCAGAATAAGAGAAATGGAAAATTGCTGCCTGATAATATTAGGTGTCTTATTGTTGGGCCATCTGCTTGTGGTAAAACTACACTAATGGTTGATAATTTTTTATTGGCACCCAACTGGTTAGACTGGAAAAACAGGCACTTGTATGTCTTCTCTAAGAGCTTGGAACAATTAAAATATCAGCAGCTGATGAAGCTTTATGATGGATTGGATATAGCCACTTTTGAATCAGATGTTAAGCCACTCCATGAATGTCTCGATAATTCTGTTGTTGTGTTTGATGACATTATACTGGATAATCAAAACAAGGTTAGGAATTTCTTTACACAGGGCCGGCACAAAAACATTGATTGCTTCTACCTGGCACAGACTTTTTCAAAAATACCGAAGCAGCTGATCCGAGACAACAGCAATTTTATATGTGTGTTTCATCAAGACCATACCAACCTCAAACACATACATGAAGAATATGTAGGTGGGGACTTGAGCTACAATGATTTTTCTAAGTTTTGCAGTTGGTGCTGGAACCAGGACAGTTATGGGTTTGTCACAATTGATATGACAAGAACACCCAATAGTGGCAAATACAGAAATAAAATCAACAATTTTCTAGACATTGAAACATATATAAATAAACATGAAAAGGCCAATCATTGATGATCTTAAATTAAGAGATTATCTTGTAAAAAGATTTAAGGGATGGAAATCAGAGAACCGGGGAATCTATGAAAAACACAAACAAACAGAACAGCCTATAATTGATGCTATTGGTGAATTAGGTAAAATTATCAAAACTGTTACAGAGCAAAATCAAAATTTGATCACAGAGCTTGTACCTGTAGCTGCAAGGAACATATTAGATTATCCATTCACCCCACTTTCCAGTATTCATACACCTAGTCCTATTGCTCCTCGAAGAATTGAAGCTACTCAGGATCCTATTGAATTGGGTCTTCTTGCTCAAAAATATTTAACCACACCTAAAGACAATAAAGATGAGGTCTTTGGCTTATATGCTGACACAGAGCGTGATGGTAGCATCATACATAGAATTGGCAATTTCAGAGTAACATTTATGGGAGATGATATAATTGTATATTCAGAATCTCATCTTGGAGAAAAAGGTGCTTTTGTTAAGTACCCCGGAACACCTGGATTGTGGGAACTAATGACTAGGAAAAGGCCTGGCAGCTATACAGATCAAGATTATGAATATTACAAAGAAATATTAATAAAATCAGATGCTCTATACCAGAACAATGATCCCACACAAAAAAGAGTCAAGTCTAGCAGTGGAGCAAAATACAACAATTTAATCAAGCCCATATGGTCACAGATCAAGACTGGCAGTGGAATCAAACAATACAACACCCTGCCTAAAGAATTTGTGTGGGTTGATGATGTCAGGAAACTTGTAGATAGGTTATTGGTGATAGCTGGGGAGGAAAATGCTGGCAACCACAATTTTTGCAATGAAAAAGTTGGAATTATGGACATGATAAGCACAAAATTGTCTAATTTTATAGTGAATGACACTAAGGGGATTGGATATCTTATAAAAATTATTAATACTCTACCCCCCAAATTTTGGAATATTTCTGAGGGTCGGGGGCTGGTTAATGACATTATAAACAAGCTGCCATTTGAACTGCACATTCCAGGCTATCAGTATTGTGGTCCAGGCACAAAATTAGATCATAGATTAAACAGAGGGAATCCTGGTGTTAATCCCCTAGATGCTGCTTGTAGAGACCATGACATAGCATACAACACACATTCTGATCTTGACAAGAGACATGTTGCAGACAAAAAATTAGAAGAGGCTGCATTTGGTAGATTTGTAAGCAAAGATGCTTCTTTAAGTGAAAAAATAGCAGCATTGGGAACCACCATAGATATGAACACCAAACAAAAATTGGGGTGGGGGTTGTGAATATATATATAATAAACCTACAATGAAGGCCAAGGGTGTTATGTATCAAATACCTTATGCAGGTCTCAAATCTCTTAAAACTATTGATAGTCTTTTAACCAAAAAGCAGCGCAAGAAAAAAAATTATTGTATTGCCAAGGGTCATGGTATGAAATTGTTGCTTAGCACCCCCCAATTAAAAAAATTACAGCAATCAAGAAAACAATCACATGTGGGTGGATTTATATTTACCATCCCTGCCATCTTAGCTGCTCTCGGGGCTGTGGGGAGCTTGGCTGGGGGATCAGCTGCCATAGCAAAAACAGTAATAGATGCCAAGAAGAATAGGGCAGAATTAGATGAATTGAAGCGCCATAACCTGGCCATTGAGAAACAAGGCAAAGGTGTTAAGAGAGCCATGAATAAGTTTAAAAAAAACAAGAGCCGCTTACAAACCAAGATATTGAAGCTTTAATCAAGCCACTGGACATCAAAAATTTTAGAGGTGTGTACATGTCTGATTCTTTGCCAGAGCAACCACTCAACAAAGAGTGTGGCATTGTTAATTTGGATAAGTACAAAAATCAGGGCACTCACTGGATCTGTTATCTTAAATATTTAAAAAATGAGGCATTTGTGTTTGATTCATTTGGAGGTGTTCCACCTGAAAATTTAATAAAATATCTAAATTCAGCTAATCTTTATTACAATAATGCCCGTGTTCAAAATTTCAAAGATGTTAATTGCGGACATTTGTGTTTATCTGTTCTTAGATATATGTCCCAAATAAATAAACCATCAATTGAGAATTTTCAAAAGGCCTTGTGGTATCTGAAACATCATGGGGGTATTCCATCTCACCAGCCAAAATTCAATATTGAAACTCAGATTACATGATGATATAGTATATCCCAAAACAATAGCTCTCAGAGCATTTTATGGCATGTACTTGATCCCTAATATTACAAACCACAACAACAAAATTGCAGTTGGTGATGAAAAAATTGTCATCACTCCAGGGCAGTATAATCTGTCCACTCTAAATGCTCAATTACCCAGAGGTGTAGTGTTAAGTCAAAATTCTGTCACTCACAGAGTAGAAATTGTATCTGCTACAGAAACAGTGGATCTGGGTACTATAGGAGAGCTGTTAGGCTTTGAGAACAACACAAAACTTGAACCAGGCATCAAATACACTGCTATGAATATACCCAAATTCTTAGCCATAGAGACTCTGAGTATTCACTGTAATGTGGCTGAGGGTATGATCACCAAATCAAATGGCATAGGCACTCACAAACAAACCGGCATCATTGCAACATTCAAACCTAATTCTGAATTTATGGAGCCCATCATCTACAATCAATCCCCAACATTATATTCTCCTGTGTGCCATAATAGAATAGATTACATTGAATTGATGGTCACTAATGAAAAAGAAGAATTAGTTGATTTTGCTGGAGCCACAACAACTGCTATCATAGAGATTAATATTTAAATAAAAATACATACAAGAAAAAAATGGAAAATATTGAGAGTTATGAGCTACAATCATTCCCTCCAAACAGGAGGACATTTGCAAATTTAAATCAACCCAACACAGAGATTGAGCTTGATCTTGATGTAGGGGATGGCTTTATACACCCCCACAGAGCAGATCTATACATCAAATTTGATGTTGTAAAACTCGATGGTACAGATTATCCGGCAAATTCAAATATAAGATTGGTGGACAATTTTGTGCCACATCTATTCTCTGAAATTGAGGTCAGAAAACATGGTGTTGTTATAAACAGAGTGGATTATCCCGGCATTACCTCCACAGCTTTGGCCACATTAAAATTATCCAAAACCGAGGCTTCTTACTACAAAATAGGTGGATTTGAGGCTGGTGATAAGATATTATCCAAGAGCCACACTGTACTGTTCCCCATGCGCCTGTTGCCAGGATTTTTCTCAGATTACAAAGATATTATGTGGAAGGGTGGTTTAAGAATCACATTTAGAAGAGCTGCAAATGATAATAATGCTTTGATGAGGTACAGTGCATTAAACTCCACAGGGGAAGCTCTGCCTAATACCCTACCTGATGAGGGCAAATGCATTATTCAGACTATGGAGCTAAGAATCCCTGTTGTTGAATATGAGGCCAGTTATGCTCTTAAATACAAAGCTGATATAATAAAAAATCCATAGATTCCTCTACAATTTTATACATATCAATGTGTACAGAAGCTCGCAACTGGTACCTATTATGAGTTTGATGCTACAAATTCATTCTCCAGTATACAATATGACATGCCGGATTTTGTGGTGGTATTGTTTCAGACTGGAAGACACAATAATCAGGAAAAAAATTCAAGTAAATTTGATAACTGCAACATATATCTTAAAAATGGCAGAAATGAGGTATTTCCTAGAGAAAATTATAATTTAGACATGTCCAAGGATGATTTCCTCAAATTATATGAAGCATTTTCAGCATACAAAAGGGTCACTACTGGCAATACTGACATGTATTAGCACCAGATGAATTCAAAGCACAGAGGCCCATGTTTGTAATCAACACTTCAAAAAGGAAACAAGTTGTGGTTAATGACAGGACAAACATTAAAATTATCTGTGAATTCCACGATACACTCCCCGATGACACCATATGTAGTGTTATTCTTATAGGGGAAAAATCATATGTTTATGATGTAAGAAATGAGAGAGTTACAGAGCAATTCTAGAAAATCTCTGCATATTACATTGTTTTAATATTAGATAAACAAATTGAACCTGGTATCCAATTGAACTTAAACCGGAAGTAAATATGTGTGTGTGTGGGTGGGTGTGGGTGTGTATGTGGGTGTGGGTGGCTTAGTTTTAAGTGTAGCCAAAAAAAAATCAAGAAGAGCATATTTTTAACAAATTTATGGACAACAATCTCACAGAAGTGCCTTTTGTAAGTGCAGCCAAATCATTCTGAGGGGGCTCATCATTTCACAGGAAATTCCCGAGGGCATTTTTACAAAAATCTTGGATTAGACAGAGTTCCACACTTGAGCAAAAAGCTCATATGGGCATGTTGAGCTTGTTTTAAGTGTAGGCAAATCTGCCTGAGGGGGGTTCATCATTTCTCGTCCTGGTTATATATACTTTTATACTACTTTCATAGCAGGGCCGGCGAAAGGGGAGGGCGAACCGTGCCACCAGCCAGGGCGGCAAAATTTGAAGAGAAGATAAAATAAGCCTATTGAAAACTGTGGTCGAGCGAGATATTCTTTTGCGCTTAATAGTATTGAAATAGCATAAGAAGTCTCATTATTTATTTTATATTTTGATGTTTTACTTAGGAATTTATTGATTTTCAATTTCCCGTTGCTGCGTAACAGGGGGGTGGGGGAGTGTTCCAAATGGAGCGGCATCTATCGCCACCGCCCATGGAGGTAAAATGACTAGCGCCAGCCCTGGTTCATAGCAAAAGAAAAAGCCGCGCAGCTTATCGTCTAGTGGCAGTATATGTACTTGTTATTGTTGTGGAAGCCGGCATCGTTTGTAAATGTAGAACAAAGGCAACCGACTTTCGCCGATCACAGAGAGGAAATAATAATACTGCTTGAGGAGGTTTAACAAGTTGGCATGTTGTTATCTGCCGTTGCAGTTCCGTACCAGTGTATACGGGTTTTGGGAGTGAACAGTTAGAACGCCACCAGTGCATTAATGCAATGAACAATAATATTTTTTTTTATTTTGTTTGAAATCACTCAAATAAGGAATCGTATGAAGAAGTCTTCTTTGCAGCATTTTTGGTAATTTTACGTATGTGTTAGTTCATATTTTGCGAATTTTTAGTCCATATGTATGTAGCTACATACAAAGCCACTTGTTAGTACATATTAATCCTAGTCCTGGTATAATGCATGACGTTTAAAACTCAACGTTAGATAGATTTGAATTCTCTAATTTCCTTGTTGTACGTAACAGCTGTGCATCGGCGCACTGCAGCGATTTTTCTATCTGCTCCATTAGCAACACTGCTTCTTTAGTTCTGTCGCGCATCGCACGGTTGAAATATCTGTGCTGGACTATACGCGTAACATTTTCAGATGAGGCTACCTTCCACATTTCCGGAAACGTGCATAGGCATAACTGTAGAATATGGGGTGAGCAGAATCCCCATGCAGTTGTTGAACATGAACGCGACAGCCCCAAGTTGAATGTGTGGTGTGGTTTGACACGAGATTCCGTAATTGGGCCCTTTTTCTTTGAGGAAGCTACAGTTACAGGTGCACGTTACCTGCAAATGTTGCAACAGTATGCTGTACCTCGTATACCTCATGGGTACATGTTTCAGCAGTAAGGGGCCCCCACATTTTGCCTGTTGTGTTACTAACTTCCTTAATAACAATTTCGCTGGTAATTGGATTGGGGGGGGGGGGGTGGACCCATTAAATGGCCACCACGGTCACCAGACTTGCATCCTTTGGACTTTTTCCTTTGGGGTTATGTGAAGACTATGGTTTACCAAACACCTGTGCAAGACCTCAATGATCTCCGTGAAGGAATTATCGATGCATGTGGCTCCGTCACTCATCAAATGTTGAAGAACACTTGGATGGAGGTTGAGTACCGCATTGATGTTTGTCGCGCCACCAAAGAGCACACATTGAGATCTACTAAGGTAAATTTTTTTTCTTGTTCTTTGGTTAAAAAAAAATATGATTTTCTCTTCCAAATAAACGTTATTTAACATTTCTGTCGTTAACGGTTGTTGAGTTATTTAAATTCTTTATTGGTATATTTTTTCTCGGACACACAATAATTTCAGTAACTTTTCTTCCAGTGAAAACAAAACATTCTGCATGTACTCTATAATTGTAACTTAAAATATTTTTGTAGTCTTTGCAACTGAATTTTGACAATTTTTTCATGATAGTTTGCAAAATATCAGCTACCATGTTTATTTACAGTTTATGAGTTTAATGATATTGACACTATTTACGGTTTAACATGATTAGTATTTTGTATATTTTTCTACACAAAATATTTGCTATTTTTGCCCATAAATATTATTTAATTTTATATGAAGAGAAATTTAAGTGTTTACAGTTATTATATTATATTTCCTTTCGTATGAGCTTCACCCAATTAGTACATATATTTTGTTTCCTTTCTTTTTCTATCTTAGAGCTTAATAAACATGATTAAATGATTATAAGATTCATGCACTTTCACGAAAAGTGATTCTTATATCTTCAAAATTTCTCATTACAGAATCAGCCATGGAAACGAAGATGAATGCACAGCCAGAAGTATCATCGGATTATGTAAACATGTAAGTAGGCTAACTCTTATATGATAAACAACTCTTTATCATTAGAAAGTAGTGAAAACTTGGCCGAACAGGTGAAACGCTGAAGGTGGACGTTTGTTTTCCCGAAAATCCGTTCGGATGACGGTCTTACTTCACTAAAGGTGATTTTAAAAAAATTAAATTACTTTAAATATATAATTTATAGAATAATGTACATAAGGATATTTAATTATTGCTGACCTCCACATTTGAAACTCTTCTCGTGTACATTTCAAGTCGACCTTCGTGACTAGCACAGCGCGATGCGACGCCAGGGGTTCAGTGTTCGAAACGCTACCATCGACTTAACCTGGCTGATAACTCAAGAATACTTATTCGAATCACGTCGCCAGGAAAGACAATGACCTCCAACGTGGTGATAATTATTCCAAGAGGCGCATATGAGACATTCCATGTGAAATTGGACAAAGGAGTTTAATTCATTTTTATTGAAAATATCACTTATTATTAGAGCCCGGAAGTTCAGGCATTTATTTTCGTTAAAATAGGCAGGCAAAAATGCATTTATAATGTGGTAAATAGTCACTAAAAATGAAAAAAAAAGGCAAAATATACCGAAAAAAGGCACATTTAGAAGTCGCTTACTTTTATCTATAATTTCTGGCAAAATGTTAAAATCTAAATTGGGAGGAGCATTTCAATTTTCTCCGTCTTGATTGCACATAACTACTAGGTGCTTTTTAAGTTCTCAGCATTCATTGATAGTCGTCTGTCAGAGAGAATGTTTTTCATAATAGAAAATGATCTTTCTACTTCGACAGAAGTTATTGGAGCATACATATAGCCCTAACAAGCTAATGTAGCTGGACTCATTTTGGTAACAGCATTTTCACCTTTTAGAATATCACAAATTGTTTTCAATTGTTTCAAGTCCTCATTTGCACTCACTACCCGTTAGCACTTTTCCGCAACAGCTGACCCCTTTTCTCCTGGCACTTCCATCATCTGCTGCATAGATTCCTCGAAGATTTCATGGATGTTATAATTGTAATTGTCTCTGGCAATGCACCATAATGTGCAAAAGTAAACTTGAATAGCACAGGAGTTTTTGCACTTCACGAATTGAAGCGGCTTCATTTTCTGGAAGAGCATCGATCACCTCACTGATTTTTTGAAGGTTGTTAGCATAATATATAGCTGCTGATAATCCAGGTTCCCTATCTCGTCAAGACTGGTTGCTGAGGTAAACAAAGCTCAATCGCAACTTCCTGAAATTTTCGGGTTCGAGAGGGAGATTTCAGAAATATTTTCTTTGTGTTCGAAATCAACCTGTCCACTTCAGCAGTCAATCATGCACAAGAAATGTTAACCGAAAGGCAATATCCTGACTCAGCATGAAATACTTTTTTCTCACACTTTTCTCCTTCATCAATGTTGAAACATGCGTGAGTTCAATATTACTTAAATAAGGCGAAAATTATTCACATAATAAACGGAAGAAAAATAAATGCCAACAACGTTTTTTGGGACAAAAATAATTTATATACACATTTTTTTTAAAAAAAGTGTCAAATTTCATTGAAAAAGGCAAAAAAAGGCATTATAATTAAAAATTGGCAGTGGGGTCCAAAAATAGGCAAAATAGGCAAAATGAAAAGGCTTCCAAAACATTCGAAACAACATAAGAAACGTATATCCCGGAAAAATTTTATCAATATATGCAGTAGATAAAAAGAGGCATTTTGCCAAACTTCCGGGCTCTACTTATTATATATGAAATGAAAGGGAAAACTATGCAGAATTTAGAATTATTAATACAAACATTAGTTTCATGGCTTTCAAATAATATATTGTTTCAAACCTATTACTATTTATAGTAGAAGTGGGATTTTACGTATGGTGCTTCCACTTAATTTAGTTTCATTATGATACAGTATTATACCATAAGAAAACGAAAATAATTCAAATTTCGTTCTAATTGTCCCATTTATTGTTCCTGTATCTTAAGCTCTGAAGTATCCTACTTCACTTCTGATACAAGCCTTAGTTTGAAGAATAATTTATATATGATAATTTTCATAGCCTTGGCAGTGTTCCATAATCCTACATGCATGATGTCACGCCCGTCACATAATTTGTCACACCCGTCACAGGCTAAAAAATGTTTATAATAAAAGTAATATTTTGAGAAACTAAAAGCATCTGAATATCGAATAAAGTTCGCCTTGTGAAAATGTAATGAAATTGTTTCAGTAAACCTATATATTTCACAGAGTTTTCTGAAAAACTGGCGAAGGCCATAACGTCATGTATCAGAAGTTCCACACCCGTCACAAGTACAAAAAATGTATTTTCCGTAGCTGAGAATTGACATGGGGCAATTATATACCTTTCATCAAGGAAAATGAAATTACAAAAATTGATAGAGTTACATATTTTAGGTGCTGAGAAAATAATTTAAAAATGAATGTAAATTGTCTGAATGTCACACTGGAATTGCCCATATGCTCTTTTTTCATTGTTAAAAAAAATAAGGCAAAATAATCCACTCTGTAGTTCCCTCGTGCATACGAGAGCGTCTTTTCACAAATACGATTGGTTCATCAGGCTGTGATATAAGACTGGTTCAATAGTGTGAGTTATGATTTAGTTTTCTTGCAAAGTTACTTATGCTTCATGCTTAGGTTATTATAGTAAGTGCACTGTACATTGTCATTGTACTAATGTAAGGATATCACCCCTTATGCACTTACCCCGCCCCTTATTAGGAAACCTTTACACCACAGTGGTTAGGTATTTCTTGTAATTAGAAACGACAGCGTATTGGTATAGTAAACTCAATTTAGCAACTTTTGGGGAATGTTTTATACTTAATCTGATAGGGGTGAATATTTCGAGGTTCTTCAAAACTTCGTCTTACAGTGTCATAGTGAAAGATAACACAAGGGAACATTTTTTCTTATTTTCTGTTGCATTTGATTTTTCAACTGTTTCTATGTAATTTCAAATATAAAACGTCTTTCCCGCACATGCAATTTGAAACTTTTACTTTTGCGAAAAAGGACAGTTATTTGTATTCACGTTGGGGATAGGTGAACAACCACCTAGATTTACCCTAACCATGCACTAAAACACCTTTGATTGATTCATTGTGTGTGTTTTAAGTGAAATTTATGGTTAGAAAAACTAATGGGGACTGGACCAGCAGTTTATAGTGGGATCCGACCACTGTGTGGCTCCGCCGGGTATCGAACTAAGGACACTCAGTTCCTTAAGCGAGGCCTTAATTTCTTTTTCCGGTTTTCATATCGAATTATGGCTTCTTCACTTAGACATAAGAACGCAGCTGAGTTTTTAACATCTAGGGTGCAAGAAAAAGAAATATACTGCACTGTTAGGCAAAAGTGTAATATTTCCGAAAGTGAGGGCATATTTTTTTGGACTATTTTCAGAAGACAAGCACTATGTATACTGCAATAATATCCGCACGTCTCCTCACCCAACTAGATCTTACCTCGTGTAGTCCAAAGAATGGTGATTACTTCTGGATAGCTCTAAGCACAATATCATGTGTGTTCTCTTGCACAAGGGGAATGTTGGATCAGTTTCAGATTGTCAATCAGTGCAGTTGCGAGAAGAACGTAATGACATAAAAGAGCATGTCAAAGCGACGGGACAAGAATATGATGGCAGACTACAGTTGCCAGCGAGATTGCCCTGAGCAAGTTCACAAAGCAAGAGATACAGGCGCAAAGTCTTGCCTGAATATAACCTATTTGAACTTTGCATGCCATCCATATCAAATTTCTTGTAGTGCCTTCCATCTACATGTAGCCATACGTGTTATTTTCTTTTAAAGAAGCCTTAAATTCATACTCATATTTCACTAAATTGAACACATGTTTACTACTACAAAAAGTGCTTGTATCTTACTTTTTTTTCAAACTGTAATGCATATTGTGATGCACTTAAACGTATTTGTGAATAAATTAAGTATATCTTCGCCACGTTGGTATCCAAGATGGCATTCAACTTTAAAATGTTGAAATAAATTTTGAAAAATGGATATCAAGGTGACAAATTAAAATGTTGAATTGTAAAAGGTAGACCTTGCAGAGAAAACTAACCTCAGATCTGAAATCTACTCTCCCAAATTAGATTAGAATAACCAATTGTAATATAAACCTGGTGTTGTCAGAATATATGTAGAACGTTAACTTGACTCCTACCATGTGACTAGACACACAGAACCCAATATGTGTAAATTCACACAAATATATTTACTCTAGTAGCACATTGAAGTGCATGAATTGCTAATGATGCATTTTGGTGTATTAAAATACACCTAAGAATGCATCAAAGGCCATGTTTATCAACTGCTTTCCTTCTGATGCACCAAAATGCATCAGTTGAGAAGATGAGACACGATCATTTCAAAGAAACTAAAATTACACGTTTAACTGCATCAATTGATGCACCGAAAATGCATCAACTTTGATTTGATGCATTTCGATTTCTGTATGTAAGTTTCTCGAGATTATCCCGAGTAGTAATAGAGCATTTGGAAATAAATAATTATGTTTGTGCTAGGGACATAGGTTTTTACATAGAAAAGCAATTTGGTGTTTCAAACTTCTTTAGCATGAAGAGTTGTCAAAATGATTAGGAATAATCGTTTGGAAATTTAGGACTGAAATTGGTAAACGCTGTAAGTGCTACAATAATTCAAACACCGTTTTCCACGTTAAACTGTGAAATGTGGTATAATGTGGTAAACGTGAAATGTGGCTGGTAGCCCTCTAAGTAGTTCAAATGGCGTGTAAAGAGGTCACTAATGTGCACGCTCTTCCTAGCTGATGTGCGGAACGATGCGATTTCCCAACACTTTCGCTTTTGGCACTTACAACGTTTACCACTTTTAGTCCTCAATTGTCATTTACTAAACTCCGTACCAGCTAACTGTAGACCAGGCGAACGAGAACAAGTCTCTGCGCAAGTAGTGACGCGAGACGGCTCCACCAATGAACAGTGAGAGAAACAGGATTGTGTAATGGACGATGGTAGTTTTCTTCACTAGGCAGCGTTGCAAACTTTTGAAAAGGATAATACCGAACGCACATGGCAAACGGACCGTATTTTTGTCTCCAGGTCCGTACGATTGGTTTAAGAAATTCTTAGGGAAATATTAGGGATGAAACTGCAAGAGTAAATTTGGACAAGCCGTGCATTTAGCGTACGGACTAAGGTCAGGACCGTACGGTTGGCAACACTGCGCTTTCACCACTCGATTTTCCTCCTCCTCCTCTGCCGATATATCTATAGGCGCTGCCCTGCTCTACAGTTAGCTGGGACAGGGTATAGAGAAGAAATTTCATCTACTCACTTAACACCTAACAATACTAATACCAACCTTATATCACTAATTATTATGCAGTATTCTCTTTCAAATAAGATTACCTTTTGTGTGCCTTATTATAACGGAAAACCGTTTTTCATCCTATGCTGGACTGAGTGAATTGACTAGCATTACTCGCGTTGATCAATAAGAGAGACACGAAAATCGCAAATGAAAAATACTGCAAAGGTTTCTGTTAAAAGCGATTGATCACGTGATGATGGTTATACTAGATATGATAAAGAGTAACAACACAAGTCCATTAGGATTGATGATTGCTTTTATTTCACCCATATAGCAAAGCATAGAAGCTACTTATACAGGGTTAAAGGGCAATTTAACGGTTGTCCTATTACATTGTGTCCTTGACGTGGTCATCGAAAACATGTCAATATGGAGACACGTGCTCGTAGTATGAAATCAAGCATTTATGTCAATTTTGGCTAATATTTCTTATGGAACATATAGTATTCGTACGATACTAACGCCGTTACATGCGTTACATGTCGTCCAGCAGTTCAAAGCTAACAATTTTTGGGATTGGCCTCTTTTTATTATTATTTCTAGCATGTTAAGTGTATTTTTACATGGGAGCTATGGAAGTAAGGCTCCAGGCATTCTCAATCTAGGCACCTGATGAAATGGTGCTATCAGCACCACGCTCCAGGCGCCTATACGAGGCATTTTCCCACAGTCAAAGCAATGAAGTGGAATAAACTATCTGCATCACCGACCTCAGTGTGGTCGTACCTTATCTTTAAAAAGACTTTACAAAAAACAAGAAAAGTCCTTAACCTTGTCGTTGTTATAACAAACGTTCGATAAAGTAGAAACGTAATGATGGTAGCTTAGTTTCGTATTAATAGTGCAGTAATTGTGCGTTCGTATGTTGTAATTTTTATTTGGTCATGGTGACTTTCGGAAAGTTCAACATAAAATATCAATTGCAACATTTATTATCTACTTTGACAAAGGTTTGTTTTAAAAACGACCTTTGTGGCTGAATCACCCACTCTCAATAAAGTGGAGCTTTTTCTTTATTATCATCTAGTTAATTGTTTTCAGGGAAGAGAACAATTGCAAGAAAGTGTGACTGACCCAAAGATGTTCGTTTATTTAATTTATTATGTTTTGTTTAATTTTGTGCTTAATACGCACGATGATATATCTATGTTATCAATTTCTGTTTTGTTATATTTTGGAAAACGTTGTTGCATTATATGATGTATAATTAATTATAATCACATTCTTCATAATGTAAAATTACGATGTATACATTTCTATATTATTTTTGACCATAGCATCGAAAAAGAAACAAAACACAGTAGATCAATAAGTGATAAAATATATGGACATTTTAAATAGTGACGTCCGAGTTTCATTGAAGTTACCAAAATCCTAATTGCTATTTGGTAAAGTGAATACTAGGATGCTTCGTTGAAGTTTAAGTAAAAGGCTTGCTTCAATAATTTGAAGCCAGGATTGAAAAAAAAAGGACAATCTTCTGATGCGTGGTGAGAAGTTTGCGCAATAGTAGTTAGAGACTTTTAAATTTTATTTTGTCTTGGATTTGCAATTTGTTGAACATGTTGCGAAGACAAAATTGGCGACCCTAAATATTTTATTTCTTAAGTTTATTATTATTCTGTGAAATCATGGCAGATAAATCTAAAGAAACGAAGCCTAGACATTCACGTAGGCTAAAATCTAATGTTGCATATGAAGGAACCTACGTAAATAGTAGTAATTCTCACGATGGTGACATTTGTGATGTACAGTCAGGTAAGGTTGAAGGAGTGACGTGTTGTGATAAGCTCGATAATGACCTGAGGTATGTGCAATGTTTTGATTGCCGTTCGTGGTATCATGTTTCATGTTTGAAGCTTTCCGTCACACATTGGACAATTTACCACTAAGGAAAGATATTGTTGTAACAAATGTGATCCCAGTTGCGATCCTTATCAATTGCCGGCTTATTTGGAAAGTATAAATCCTAATTTAAATGACATACTAAACAGCATTAGAAGCATACAATTAGCTGTTGTAAGTTCTAACCAAGAGCTTAAGCAGCCTAATCAAGAACTTAAGCAGTCCAATCAAGAACTTAGGACTCAGTTTGAACAGTCTAACCAAGAACTTAGATCAGAATTAAACATGTCTAATGAGAATATTCAGGTTAAACTCGACGTTATATTTTTAAAACAAGCTGAATTATCTAGTGCACATACACAGTTATCTTCACAGCTTGATGTTAAATTTGAAGCTGTTAATCATGATATGTGTCATGTTAACAATCGGCTCAATATTTTAATGTCTGAATTTAAGGACAAAATAGATGCGGTAAGTACGGCGTGTTTACAATCAACTACACGTCTTGAATCTGTATCAGATAATAAATGTAGTAATGTTGATGACAAACTATCTGAATTTGAAAATGTACCAGGATTATTGAAAGAACACGTTGTTGATTGTGACGAACGTCTAAAGAATGTTAATAACAAGTTTAATGATTATGATCAAAGTTTAGATAATATCAAATCAAATTATAATTCTAACATTGTTGATCTTATGTCTAGAGTCACTATTTTAGAAAGTAAAAGCAATGTTAATGATGATGTACATAAGCATATTTCTGATTGTACAGAAAAGTTCCAACAGTTTAATTCCCGAATTGAATGTATGGAACAAGGTAGCAAAAACCTTCAATCTGATGGGAAATAAGGGTGATTCTTTATGTAGTTTACAACTTCAATAAATTATAATTATTTATTGGAACCACATACAGACATGGTTTATATGTCATTATGCAGCAAAACACTTCAAGTTTTGACTCACGTAGTGTGTAGTTGCGGAGTTGATCACATGCGGCGCCACCGGTCTATCCCAGACAAGTGGATAGGTCGTGGTGGACCAATTGCCTGGCCGCCACGGTCTCAAGATTACACTCCACTCGACTTTTTTTTGTGGGGGTTTGTGAAAGATAGGGTGTACACCCCTCCCCTACCTCATAATCTTCATGAACTTCAAGATCGCATCTCAACAGCCATCGCTAATGTTACCCCTGAAATGCTGGTTAATGTTTGGCAGGAAATTGACTTTCGTTGGGATGTATCCAGGATGACCAACGGTGCACACATTGAACCATAACATATTTCTAATAAAAAACTTGAAGTGTTTTGCTGCATAATGACATATAAACCAAGCCTGTATGTGGTTCCAATAAATAATTATAAATTATTGAAGTTGTAAACTACATAAAGAATCACCCTGTATTTAACAGCCGAAGTTAATTCTAATGCTCGTAATTCTGTTATTACAAATAGTAAAAGTAGAACAAAATCAATTGTTATGGATAATACAGAATCTAATACATCTCAGAATGGAAGAACCCAGTGTGATATTGGACTCAGTACTTCGTCTAGTGATGTATCATATGATTCTTCTAAGAAAGTTTCCGGTAACAAGAATGTTACTAACACTCGTGCTCGTAAACATGTCCGTTGGAAGCACAAGAATAATAAATCTTTAAGATCTAGCTCTGACGAAACTTCCGTAAAGAAATTCCGAAGTGACGACGCAGAAGGTATATTCCCAAAACGAGAGTTAGGTGCTGAGAAATATAACTACACTGATGCTTGCTATCAACTGTTTGGTACAAATGCACATCCTACTTCTAGTTCTGTGTTTACTAAGAATAATGACAATGTTAGTAATGTACATAATAATCCACATTGTCATCTGGATCAAAGCGTTAAGTCTCCTTGTATGTGGTGTGATTTTAACCCACAAATATCAGAACCTAACCCACAAAATGATTGTGTTAGTAATACTTATCGTGATGCAAGTGTACCATATTCAGTTTCGAACAATCACGATGACCATCAGTCGTCTGTTTATGGTTCTAGATTGCATGATTATGGTAACACAGGGTTAAATGGAGCAAATCATATTTGTTATAATCAACCGTATAGTTCGAGAGGAAAAAGTGATCATCCTATAACTAAAAATACATGCAATGGAAAAGGAAATGCAAGAAGTGGACGTTTAAAATTAAGTGAACTATCTCAATTGCCTACGTTCTCGGGAAAGATAGAGCAACAATCAGCGAGAGAATATATTGAACAGCTGGATAACATATTAAATGTTGTAGGAGTGCCAACAGAAATGAAACTGCAAAGTATTCAACAATGCTTCATTGGGAGAGCTGGTTATTGGTTTCGGACTCATAAATATTACTTTAATTCTTATGAGCAGTTTGTACAAGAATTCATTAATCAGTTTGCTTCTTCGGAAGTTATCCAATCACAACTCTCCGTATTGAGGAATCGCAAATACGATCCCAGTGTACATGGCAGTTTAGAGACTTTTGCTTTAAAAACTCACTCTAGTTATTGCAATTTGGTTGAAAATCCTCAAGATATAGATGTTGTGCAGTTAATACTTAGCCAATTACCTGATAATATTGCCAATCACATTACTTGTCACGAAATTCGTTCAGTAGATCAACTAACTAGCATGTTAAGAAGAATAGATGTAATAAAATTTAGTAGAAAGGGGCTTGTTGTTCTTCCTAATGAAGACAACGAACGTGAAAATATTGCAAAGGTTTTTAAGAATTCGGAACAAAATAGAGGCAAGTTAAATGTGCGGCAAGTTAATGTTCGACGTTCGAAGACCACTAGTGTTTGTACTCAGACTCCAACTACAACCTTGGTGACAATGAAGTTCGACCAGAAAGGAATACGTGATTAAATGCACAGAGGCATAGGCGGTGGAATGGGTGACCCGCAGAAGTGACGCATGTGTGTAAGAGGAGGCGTGTGAGCAGGCAAGAATCGTGATCCCAGCATGTTGCACCCAAGGTCACGTAAAGAACGAAAACGGGGAACAATACGCGTGACATTGAACTTCGACCAGGCACCAGACCCATACGGAAATTCCAGATAGTGGCGCATTCGACGGAAGCATGACGTCACGGACACGATAAGGGAGTCCGCCGTATAAAAGCGCGGGCTGTGCACCGAGGAACCGCAGTGCATCATCACCATGGCCAGGGGCAAACCTATTGACAACACCGTGAGGAGAAGAG
>NC_139235.1:11092569-11129284 GCF_977018435.1 Lepisma saccharinum
AAATAGAAACGTTATAACGTAAAAACTACGACCTTGACTACAGCCTCGATCGACCGTCGTGAGGCTTACTTTTGGGTATCTCGATCGAGACGCTTGGGACTGAAAAGGTTACTTGTGTTTTCTATTGTGTCCCACCCGTGACATCAAAAAACAATTAATTTCTTCTTTAACTGTTACATTTCCCCTTCAACTCCAATAGAATATTGAAAGGTCAATTACCTTCCCTCTTTATCTTGAATGATTTTTTTTCATAACTTGAAAATTCACAGATATTAAAATATATTTATTAAAGAGGCAGTGTTTTGTCTGTCCCACCCGCGATACAAAATTGTTCACTTATAGCTACAAATCTTTGGAAATTATTCTAAGAGTAATTATATTTAATCAACAGTGTTTAGTTTTATAATTCATTGCACAGAAACTGTAAGAAAATTGTTTCCTAGCTATCAGTAGAATAGATAATTTAATGTCAAAAATGTAGACTGGTCCACACTTTTTTATCACTAAAATTCAAGAAATCATTTTGTTTTTCAATCACTGTTCTCTTTGTTCGTTATATATGTGCAACTATTCATTAATTATAATAAAAAAAACATTACCATCATTATAAATAAATAATAACCATATTGCATGAGTGTCGCACACACATATTTTACCATTCACTAGAAATCACAAAAACCATAAACAATTTTCATTAGCGCTTTTCTGTTTATAGAGGTGCAATTGTTTATTAATTATAATAACTACAATCATATTACCATTACCATCTATACCAGCCAATTGTACACTGTCACTGGCATGAGTGTATCGAATTACACGCATTCAAATATGGGGCCTGATAAGCCCACCAAGTGCATATTGCCTCCTATTTACATTACATTAATGTTTTTATGAACAAAAGTCATAGAGAAATATTGAAAATATCCTAGTGAACAATGTAATTATTTTCAACTTTTATAAAAGTTTTCACAGTTTAAAAATGCACTCCTCAAAAAGGGTTTGGAACATTGTTATATTAGGCATTAGATGATAGGCACAGCTTTGGAATGCAATATCTGCTGGACGTTCTTGTGTCTTTGTCGACATTTGCCACCGTGCCTATCACCTATTGCCTAATATAACAACATTCCAAACTTTCTGTGAGGAGTGTAGAAAAAGAGGTGATGGCCCCCCCTTCTCTGTTATGCTAGGGTTAACTATGCCACTCGATATATTTCATAGGACTTTGAAGATAGTACTAAGCCAAAGATGAAGACGTACCCCTATACCTTTCATTAGTGTCAACTATTCACATGTCGGAAACTCCGATAACTATAAAAGGTGAAATACCTGTAATACTTACTACATTGTGACTGAAAAGAACGACTTCATGTGACTAAAACAGTTTCGTAAGTGTTGTCTCAGCAGAACATTAAGAGTCAAAGAACGGTTTCTGTTTATAGTGTCCATTGAAAATAACAAATGCATTACTTTCAGCTTTAAGATTATCATTTGAGATCAATAGATAAAACCATATCTAATTATTATTTCAGGAGAATAGGCTCCACTCATTTTATACTTTTCGTTAATGGGACATTTTTCCTTGAGCGTGATTGTATCTTATGCGTACGTTTATGTAAATCGATCAGTGAATGACAGCAGTAATGAGACTTTTATTGGAAATCGCTGTTTGCCAACGTTAAGACAATTGTATGTACGAATCACCAAGGATTTAAAAAGAAAATGTTCATCAGAGCCATTTATGTTCATGAAAAACTCACGAATCATTTTATTAATTTATTCCAAGTTTCAGATGCAGCATTTGTAATAGCCATTTTACACTGAAACTGTGATAGATAAACAAAAATAAGTCAAGATGGTGTTAGGTAAAAAAAAACACAAGAAAGTTAAGCATAAACATAACAAAATATAAACAAGAAAGAAACAAACGATATAAACAATCAAAAGATCTACAGGTGAATTGTAATTGACGATCGGCTTGTACTTTCCGTGGAGAAAACTTCAATATTTGCGGCCAGTTTCTTATAGAACTGGGGAACAGAGAACGCTGTATAAGGGATTCGAGATTCGAGTTTGGTGATTAGAAATAGTCATTTGACTCGAAAGATTTGTTACCTGCTGCTCATTCTGGTTTCCGTTCAAGACAAAAGCACAACCACAACATTAACAAAAGTTACAGATAATAATATTCTGTACGGAAGTGGCAATCGTAGTTCCACAATTCTCGTGTTATATTTTCAGTAATGCTTTTAACCCAGCCTAGAATGATTTGTTGATAGTCGGACTGAAATATTGCAACTTTGACTCTAGCTTTTGATTTTGATTTGATTTAGTTTATTTTACTTCGCGTTTTGTACCTCTTGGCTAATTTGTGAAGATGGGGATGAGTGATGAAATGATGAAAGTGATGAATGGACATTCACAAACAACCAAGCCCGAGCGGGATTCGAACCCGGGACCCTTGGCGTCGCAGCGCGATGTGCTAACCACTTTTTTTTTTTTGTACTAACCACTTTTTTTTTATTACATTTTGCAATTTATTACATTACATTTGCAATTTACATTTCAACTCATTGGGCAAGTAAACATTACAGTAAGAAAATTAGCATACAATCTATTTCTTTTACAGTCAGGTATCCTGTGGTATTCTTGATGGAGGTAATTTACAAATTGTACATTAAAATCTGATTGCCGATATGTCGATAGGAAATAGGCATAGTGTCCTAAGAGCCATTGTACACTTTTACGTTTTGTTTTTGGGTAATATTCAAAAGCTGGGTATAAAAGAATATCTACAGAGATGTTATACACTGATGTTCTACAAATAGTACTCACAAGTTTCCTTACATAAAGCCATGATGTTTCTATTATTTGGCATTCACTCAGTCTATGGACTAAACTATCAGATACATTACATTTGGCACACATTAGCGTATTTATTAATTTAAGATCATAGAGTCTCTCTCCAGTGACTAATTTTGGTGGACAATTATATACCAAGCTGATCGGATTCGTGATGAAAGATGGTGAGCCTGAATATTATTCCATATTTCTCTCTACTTCATTCTGGGATTTTGCTCAATAATTTTACATGTTGGTTGTTCTAATTTACATAGTCTGCGATATATTTCCGATGTCACTGGTATTGTTAATATCGGAGATTGTAATAGGGCATAACTAATATCCACTATTGTTGACTTAAAATACCATAAAGTGTCTACCAGTCTAGTAATATCAATAGGAGCCTCTAGTGAAATATAGTCCAAAGCGCTTCTCAAAACTTTACTTGTGAGGCTGAGTGGATGCTGAATCAATGTCTGCGTGTCAGCTTGAATACGTAAGGCCTGGCATTTGAGTTCTATGTTCACAAGATTCATTCCTCCCTCGGCAAAAGGCAAACAAAGTAATACATGTTTCACCCTCAATATCTGACCATTCCAAATAAACCAATTTACTGCACTCTTAAGTTTATTTATATCTAACTTCCGTCGTGGGAGGATTTTTGCCATGTACCATACCTTTGACAGTGCATAGACCTGTACAAAGGTCACCCTTGACTGTAAACTAAGGCTGCAAAATTTATTTGTTTGTAATATCGCTTTAACCCCAGTTAATACTCTATCATAATTTAATTGGATCATACTTTGAATAGAGTGCGTATATATTATACCTAGTATACGTATCATTTGTACAACCTTAAAATTACCTCGCTGCGAGTGAGAATGAACCAAATTTAAATTCAAAATTGACCAAATCTTGGTTTATTTTTAATCCCGACCATTTTCCAAATTTCTGTAATACTTGACACGTTTCATCAATATCAGACTGTTCATTTATTAATACAGTAACATCGTCAGCATACGCTAACACCTTAATGGTAGTAGAGTGCAAGTTAATTCCTTGAACTTTTCGGCCTATTTCAGAAAGAATGGGTCTCAGTGCAATACAAAACGCTAACATCGACAAAGGATCTCCTTGTCTTACACCTTTATTAATATAGAGTTCTTTTGTCAGAAAACCATTTATTTGAATTTTTGCTCTTGCATGACTATAAAGACTTTTAAATACTGAAAGAAAATGTCCACGTATACCGTAGCCCTGCAAAACGTTAAATAGATATTCATGATTTATCGAGTCAAAAGCACGTTCAAAGTCTAATGCTAATATAGCATTTTCAGAGTTTTTGTTCTGTAGTCTATAACATGTAATTATTTCACGCATCGTTTGTAAAACATTTGTGATTTTCTTATTTAAACCAAAAACATATTGATCCTCTCCTACTAATTTGTCGACATAAGGCATAAGTCTGCCAAGCATACATCGCGCCAATATTTTGTAATCCGTACAAAGGAGGGTGATGGGTCTATAATGACCAGCTTTGCTTGGTTTTACACATTTTTGGATTAGAATTATAATACCCGTATTGGAAGATTTACCCATTTGATACTTGCTAAACACTGCATTTATCCAATCCGTTATTGTTTGACCCATCAATTTCCAAAAGGTTTGATAAAACTTATTGGGTATCCCATCCCAACCAGGAGCTGAAAATGATTGCCCTACCTTAACCGCTCGAAACACTTCCTCACTTGTATATTCTTTGTTTAAGTTTTCACTTTCTTCATCTGTAAAAACCTCTGATTCGGATGCCAATGCATCCATTAAAGCTCCATTATGTGACTCTGGTTGGGAATATTGTTGCTCAAAATAATTATAAATGCAATTACGTATTTCAGGGGCTGAATTGATCTTTGTTCCCCCATTAACAAATATTTCACTAATACATTGTCTTTTAGCATTTTTTCTTTCATGAATTACATGGCTGATAGAGGCGACCTCATCGTTGTCAAAATGAGGAAGTCTACTACGAATTTTGACCCCTTGACGCCTTTCTGCAGTCATGTTTAACAATACAGCTTGTATACGTTTGACTTCGGTTTGCACTTTTTTCCCGTCTGTTGCTTGCTGAATTTGTTCACGCAACACCCTGTAGTAAAAATTATATTTATTTGTCCACTCTCTCGACCGTTCCTTACAGTAACTGATACAAAATCTTTTTATACCCGGTTTGAGAATCTCCTCCCACCAGCGAATTATGCCTTGTAATCAAGGGGTCCCGGGTTCGATACCCGGTGGAGGCACAAGTGGTTCGGATCCCACTTTAAACTGTAGGTCCAGTCCCGATTAGCCTTACTGTGCATAAAGTGGACTTAAAACAGCAATTCAAACAAACAAACCAGCGGATTATATCTATCCTCCTCAGACGGTGTGTTATCCATCTCG
Organism: Lepisma saccharinum; assembly: GCF_977018435.1. Lineage (NCBI taxonomy): Eukaryota > Metazoa > Arthropoda > Insecta > Zygentoma > Lepismatidae > Lepisma > Lepisma saccharinum. Next base: position 11,097,853 of record NC_139235.1, read on the forward strand.
ACCATTGGTCATTAAATGCTTGTTGGAATTTTTTCTCATTAAGAATTGAAGCATTTAATTTCCAACAACCGTACCCTCTCGGGACTATTGGAATGTCCACATTTATCATCATAATGACAGCACTGTGATCTGAAAAACATGTAGGTGTTATACTGATGGACTTTACGTTCTGACGTAATGTGGGTGTGACATAAAATCTATCCAATCGGGATGCACAATTGTCACGTATATACGTGAAACCCCTCTGCCCAAAACATTTGTCACTCCAGACATCTGTGAAGTTAAAGCCAGTTACTAATTTTTGCAATGAATTCGACGTGTTAAATCCAGGTCTTTGATCCTGCGGATACAATACCCAATTGAAATCTCCCCCACATATTATGTGTTCTCTCCTACCCTGCATTTCAACCGCAACTTCCTGCGCAAAAAACTCATCCCTTTGTTTTCTACACTGTGACCCGGATGGAGCATATATGTTATATATCCATACATTTGCAACTTTTGCTGATATGATTCTATTATTAGGATGACATGCCACATTTGTGAGGGGAACCGTATTACGTGTTAACAAAGCTGTTCCTGTCGATTGGAAATTTGCATTATTATGAACTCTTATCGTTGGGGAAAAATTGAAATTAATTTGTCCACATTCTTGGAGAAATACAATATCTAATGATGCTTGTATAATAAAGTCCTCTAACGCCGCCTGTTTTGTGAGGGATCTCATTTTGTTTATATTTATCGTAGCAAAACGAAGGGTCGTCATCATAAATACTATGAACAAAATTTTTTGGATTGGGTATTCCCAATACTTATACTCCCACCTTTGCCCCATCTAAGAGTAATAGTTCTTACACTATTTTTATATACACCTAATGTTATACACCAAAATTTAACAAACACACTAACAATATTATTTTAGTAGGGGGGAGGAAGTACCCCTTCCCTTTGTATAGCTTAATCCATAAATAACTACCACCACGGAATACAATATCATTAACTTACTGACAGTCCATATAAAAATATTCATTCCAAATAATACTATTTTCTAATCTTAAAGTGATTACCTGTATCCAGTATTCACAAACTTTCATGGCCTATCGGACTTGGATCAATAACCATGTCTTGGACATTTGTTTTTACATGTCGCAATCATCGTCTTTTCGTCCGATTGCTGCCTGACGCTTTCCTTATACTCTTTGGTCGTTTTTGTGAGCCGGAAACCGAACGACCCGTACTACTTTGGACACTTCCACTTTCACTATCCGTTTCCGAATCTTTTTCCTGTTCAGCTTCTTGTCGGAAGTCCTTTTGCTTGGTCTGATTCTGCTTCCTCTCCTTCTTGCTCTGTAGCACTTCATCACTCGATTCCTCTTGCACTTTAGTTATGTCTTCTTGTCGTGTTAGTGGTCCACCCTTCTTCTGCTCCATAGTATCCAGGGACATTTCTTCACTTTGTCGCGTAAGTTGAACATTTAACACAGGTTCTTTTGGTTGTTCTTGTATATCTTCTTCAGTTCCTTCCCTGGTCAAAGTTTGTTGATCATTCTTGTGAATATTTTTCTCTTCCTGTATATGTTTTCCCTGTTGAAGCCCTTCTATCACCGTCAGTTGTGCTGATTCTTGACTCACATTTATATCTTCGTGTGTAAATGTAGACGGTGCAATTGCTTCGCTATAGGCCCGAACTGCACGACCCATGACTTTGAACACTGTTGGTTTCCGTAAGGTACAATTAAACCGCATGTGATCACTACTACCACACCATTCACAAGTCGGGATTTGACCATTATATACTACATGTGCCGTATATTGGCCTATTTTCACAAAGGAGGGAATTGGTTTCTTAATTGCCATCAAAACCTGACGCACCCCATTATACACTTTGTACCTAAATTTGTCACTCCAAGTTTCTGCTTTCAATTCATCGATTGTCCCATATTCACTCAGTTTTTCACGAATTTGTCGTTCTGGCACTTCCAAAGGAAGATTAAACACTCGAACCGGCTTCACAATTCGATTCGCATCACTCAGTTTCACTTGTGTCACAGCTCCACTACTATAATAAAAATTCACTTCACCAGTATTTTCTTCTAATATTTTTCTCATTTTTCCCGGACGCACTAATTTCAAAAATACACATTTAATCGTCGTGGGAATTTGTATGGCTGCAATTTCATCCACACTCAGTTTGAATTTATCATGAATAAATTCATGTACTTCCAAAGGACTAGGTTTCAAAGTTCCCGTTTCAAAACTGATTTGTATCGTATTTTCGCGATCCATTCTATATTTTACTTTTGTCCAATTCTTCACTAGCACAGTTCAACAGCACACCCTCTCCCACACGTACGTACCGATATCGCGCTGAACTTTCACTTTTCCTCAAAGCGCAGAGCTCGTACAGCACGACCTACCTGTTCCGCGCTAGGCGCGAGACTGACCACTCGGCCACAGGATCCGGCTTGACTCTAGCTGTAAGACGGGTTCAATCATATTTATATAATATAGAACAGAGTACATTTTTACAAAGTTCATCTCCATAAGTTTCCGATGCTGTAGCTTGATATTACGTTATCACTGTAGCAATTTTCATCCATTTTCAAAGTGGGAAATTTTTATAGTGAAGAATAGACCCCTACATTTTTTAAATTATTTTCTTTACCAGTAGAGAGATATTTTTGGGAGTTCATAATTTCATAAAATGGTATGTTTCCAAGCAAGTTCACATATTTCTTAAAACAGATGCAGATTTGTGACAAATTCTAATCATTTAGTGAGCACAGTAAGGTCTTGAAATAATAAATGCATGTTTAAAATCTTTTGTCGGATGAATGTTTCGGCAAAGGTTACACCCCTGTATCTTCTAAACTACAAATCCAGGAATATTAAAAATTTGAATTTTTTGGAAGGACCGCACGAGGAACAAAGGTGTCAAATTTTGAAGGAAATGTGAGAAAGTGCGTTAAATGGCCGTATTGTATGATTTGACATAGAGGGAGATTATAATATCAATCGGTTAATTATTTTGGTTTTAGATAAACAAAATTTACTTAATACATTAAGTACATTTGACTTCCAATCAAAAATATAACACCCTCAAGTGGTTCGGAGGCTCACCTATAATGAATGACCACCTGGGCATAATCATGACAACATTACACAAAATAAGTATGTGCAGGTCTCAGATCAATAATTTAGCGATAGTTTCGATGCCAGATAAAATAGTAAGTTCTTTCAGTCATTTTGTAGTAACTGGAGCACGACACAAGGAAATTTGTGTGGCGATGAGGTCAGAGAACATACTGTTGTTCTGGATTCGAATTCTGATCTTTGTATTTACCCTATCATCCATTTCACCTTATGGACACTCTTTTGATCTTTGCGATTAACCCAAGAGGTAGAAAATCGATCGTAAAATGAGCAAAATAGGAATAGGTTACAGGACAACAACCTAAGGTCCATGCGTGCTTTGTTCTAAACATCCAAGCAAAAGCTGCTTACACATTCAGAACTGCGATATTGACGAGAATAGGTCAACATTTGTCGCTGTCATTTGACATACAAATGAATCATTAGTGGAAGACTTGATGTGTGCTGGTGTTAATTAAGGATTCTTGCTTTTTAATTCTCTACGACAATAGAGCACTAATATCGAGTTTGTCTTTAATTAACCACAATATTGTCATATTGACATACTTCGATTTATTTTCGAAACAAGAAATCAAATTGTTCTCTCGGTGAGAGTTGTACTTACAATATGGGTGATTTCTGCGTTGGTACTTTCGACTCTATATCAGTCTTTTTTCTTCTGTTTTCTTACCAAGAGCAAATTGCAACTTCACATTGACACTTTGGAAGATATTCTCAGTTTGAATTTAAAAGTGGGAGGCGACGAAATTTCACTCAAATTTATGGGAACTTTCGACGAACCAAAATGGAAAAATGTTCACAGTACTGGCAAAACAACAATATTATTAGTGTAACGTGCCTGCAGTTACATGATATTTTTCATTTTCATTCATTTCATTTTGGTTTTGTCAGCTGAGATTTGATAACTCCGATTTCTAATTGTTGAAATGCTGCATTAACGTTCTAGGTCTTTCATTGTGGTGTTATCTTATCTGCTCTGCGCTCCGCCGATGCTCATTGTTGTTTTAAATGATTGGTAAATGCTTTATATCAGCTGTGTTTCACTGACATGTATATTTTCTGACCTTTTTCTTGTTTAGGGGTTTTAACAGTAAGGAAATGGGTAATCTAAATTTTCACAGTTAGCAATATCTAAATATATGGGGTTTGCTACGTATATATTTGTGACTTAGTAAGGTAAATCAGCGCCACCTGCATTACCTATATAAGAATCTCACACGGGCCGAGAGCTCAGTCTCTTTATGGCTCCCTGATGTCAACTGGCAGACATTCAGGAAAAGACCTACTTGCCAGAGAAGCCCAGCAGGAGCAATGGAGGACTTGGTTCCCAGGTAAAAACCCCGGGAAGCCCCCGACCAGGTCCCTCCTTAAAAGATGAAACTCTTAGCTACCCGGTTGAATTGAATTGAACTGAAAAGTCTTTTTATTTACTACAGAGCGAGATTCAGCCTTGGGCTGCTCTACCACCTAACTCTGGTGAATAAAAGTTACAATACATACATTTATAATACTGAATAATACTGAAATCAAATAACATAACATGAATGAATATGACATAAATGAAAAATAATAAAATTATAAGAGAATACAATGACAGATACATTAACACACACACTTACACACGTGTACATACGCAATTTCCAGATCGATACTAAAATAGCATGTACACAGGTTGAAATATTCGTTGTGTCAGATAAGTGTTTGCAAAATACATGGTTTTACTTTACTTGATTCCTGTTGCTTAGCCGTACGAGCTAATGCTCAATTGTTGTCTTTCCAATAAAAATAATACGACTTGTTCTTTGAAGTTTTTGAGTGTTGTCGCAAGAGAAACATAATCGGGAAGAGCATTCCAAACCTTTGCAGACCAGAGGGAGAAGGAGCCTTCGAAACTGACAGCAGAGTGGCGGGGAATGTCGATTTTTCGCCGACCTCTAGTATTGTATGGATGTATGGAATTTCTAAATGCCAGTTTCTCGTGGAGATAGCTAGGTGTTTGCAATTTTAATACTTTATATATTGTAGAACACTGATGCAGAAGGCGTCGCCTAGACATGTTAAGGATTTTGTATGTATTGAGCAAGGGTAGGATGTGCTGATTTCTCCTGATCGAGAGAACGTAACGAATGCAAGAATTCTGTATTTTTTGTATTCTGTTCGATATTTTACGTTGTAAATTCGTGCCGCACACCACATCACAGTAATCGAAAATAGGATATATTAGAGTTTCGATGAGATATAATTTCGTTTCTCTAGTGAAAAAGTCTCTCCTCCTGTAGAGTGATCTCATTATTGTTAGTGCATTTGTGCATTGCGCTGAGATACTATCTTTTCTGTGACTTTTGAAAATATTGATAGAATGCTGATTGGTCTTAAATCGCTTAGAGAGGTTAACGTCTGCTTTTTGGGGAGCGGAATAACTCGAGCTTCTTTCCATGCATTTGGAAATTGGCTGGTTTTCAGAGAAAAATTTATGGTATGCGTGAGTGCCGTAAGTATAAAGGGAAGGGCCAGTTTAAGCATTTTGCACGTAATGTTGTCCACTCCTGCAGCATTTGATCGAATACTGCACAATGCCTTTTCAACCTCGGAATCTTGAACCTGGCGAAAGGATAATTCTTTTGCATCGTTTTGAAAGCAGTTCTCTAAGAAATACTTGCACTCCTTTGCAATAATGGCGTTGTCTCGAAGAACACTGTCGTAGACATTTGCAAAATGTTTATTAATTTCAAAGGGACTGCTCAGGTGAGGCGGAAGTTCTCCCGCGTTCCGTTTGCTACCGATACCAATTGTTTTCAGGCTATTCCACATATTCTTTGAATTTCTCTTATTGTTATTTACAATAAAAGAAAAATAAGCTTTTTTTCCTTGCCTCATAACAGAGGTGGTAAAATTTCTTAATCTTTTATATTCGTCCCAATGTAAAATTAATTTGCTTCGCTTGTATTTACGCAGCGCACCATCCCTCAGTTTCATGAGCAGCTTAAGATTATCCGTTAGCCACGGCGCTGGCTCTTTCGTCACCCTAACCGTTCGTAATGGGGCATGAACGTTAAACAGGTCGACGAGATTTTTCTCAATTCTATTTTAGAATTGATGTTTCCAAGTTTAAACGTTTCATTCCAATTGATGTTTACAGCATCTAGACGAAAATTTTCATATTCAAATTTCTTAAAATCTCGGTACGTAACGTACTTGGCTTTATCCCTGGGTTTTGCGCAATGCAGTGACACGCTCGTCAATCAGTGGTCGCGAAGCCCCCAGCTGGGTCTCCCAAGGTTTCTAGTTCCCAGGTTCAAACCTCGGGTAGTCTCCGACCAGAGACCCGTAATAGATGTGGCCCAGTCAAGTTCCGGTTCCCAGATTCGTAACCAGGGTAGTCCCCGGCCGGTTCTTTCCTCCCCCTCTTTGGTTTGTATTTAGTTTCTTTTATGGAACCGACTCCCAGGTTCAAACCCCGGGAAGTCCCCAGTCGGTTCTTTCCTTTCCCGATTTTAGATTTTCTCTAATAAGCATATGCACATAAAGGTGGTAAAGAGGGAGGAAGGTTTGTCTTTCAATTAACCAGTATACGTCTCAAGTGTGTCTGGGTCTTAACTGAAATAGAAGTGTTTAATATAAGGTTGGCTCATCTAGGTAGAATAAATCCCGCTTCTTTAACTGAGTTAAAGTCGTTTTGGTGACAAATATGGTATGTATAGCTTATAACCTAGAAAAAGTTGTGGGTATATTATACACTTTAAAGTTATGTAGCTAACTGAGATAAAAATGATTATTTGGCATCTAACCATGTAAAGTTGATGTGAAAAGATGTATATTTTTGTCACCGGGTTAGTGGAGAGCCCGTATACTACCGAAAGAAAGAAAAGCCTTTTGTATATAATTGGTTAAATTGCAAGAACCTGTTTTAATAAGTAATAAACTTTTTATATCTTTTGTAATTTCCTTTTTTCACTCTGTAACTGGTCACCTGCGTCCTGATCACCTTGTTGGTCACTTACACACCCAGCAAGCCCTGAGAACATTTTAGAATATTGTGTTTTCCGACTGTTGTTTATGCTAGCAATCATGGGTAAACTTAGCAATGCCGCTCACTTTGTGAAAATGTTTAGAGTGTTATGTAAACGGCTCTTCGCAGCCGGTGAATATTAACGGGTGGTAGAAGTCAGGTATACATACCCTTAACGTGGGTGGAAACTGTCCTGTTGCATTAGTTACAAGCGTATAGTCAGCAAGGGAGATTTGCACTCTTAACGCTGAATGCATTCCCTCAAATTTTTGTATAAAAGTATAAGCTCTTTGACACTTATGGTAAGCCGAAATTCCATATTGCTTCCGAGAAGCTCACAGCACCATTGGAATTTCTCCTACAAAGGAGTTCGCATTTTACAAGTCCATTCAGCCATATTGTGGATATCTGTTTTGAATCAGGGTTACCTCTGAAATGGAAAAATGATACAGTAGTTGCTTTGATTCTCCGTGGTAGATTTAAAGATGAGCCTGTAAATATAGGGATTTCTCCTCAAAACATTATATGTGCGTTTGGTTTCCTTATGATGGGTATTGTGTTAAGCGCAGTAGTGTTTGTTTCTGAGAATATTAATAGTTACATCAAGAAAATAGGTTGGTGGACATAAGGATGCAAAGTAGGATAAAATGCCACACACTGCATTCATAATTTTTACTAATTCTCTTCCTAAATAATTTTGTCTACGGCGTAAAATTTTAGTAATTAGAATAATTTCTTCTGTTGGAAAAATTTGTGATGAGAGAGACATTCTAAGCTTTCGAGCTCATATTTTTAACTGTGGGTAAAGTTACCTCTGGTTCATCGAAACTGAAGTTCATTTTGATCTTCTCCTGCTCAGTAGACATTCAACCTTTTGCTAGCGGTCACAGGTGCCCCATTCTTTTACCACAAAATATTGGAATGTCATAGAATCCTAAGTGGACTCTTTCTTACAATTTGTACAAATATACAATATTATTTGTGGGTAATATTTATTGTGCAGTAATAAGTAATGTGCAAACAATTTCAATATTCAAGCCTCCTCGATGGCGCAGTGGTAGCGTCGTCGCCTTGCAATCAAGGGGTCCCGGGTTCGATACCCGGTGGAGGTACATAGTGTTTCGGATCCCACTTTAAACTGTAGGTCCAGTCCCGATTAGCCTTACTGTGCATGAAGTGGACTTAAAACACCATATCATCATCATCATCATCAATTTCAATATTCTTACAGGAACATTGTTTAAATAGTCAACATTATTAATGTGAACATACATTCATAATTCAATGACACTGCTTTATATTTTTATTTACTGAAATTTTCAGAATGTGTATCTTATCATTAGAAGTGTCACAGAAAATAATTATTCGAAATATTGTATTAACTAACAATTATTTGAGTAATTCTTCAAAAACATTCAATTGATTACAATGTGATCGTGTTCCTTCACACTAAATTGCTGTTGCTCTTTAATTCTTTAGTAGAATTGGCTCTTGATTGATATCCAAATTATGTTAAATAAAGGTTTAAAGAACACAAAGTAAAGGAATTGAAGAATAATTATGACACTAATGCCAAGAAACAATCCAATCAGACCAGTGAGGGAAACTGTAATAAAGAAAGGTGCATTACAAAAGTATTCCACATCAACACTTGAATTTTTCTCTATGGAAATAAACATATATTACGTAGCTAACTTTTATTTTGTATGAGTTCAAATAGTTAATAGTATAAGATACAATAGCAAAACAAATAAGCAATTGAGAAAGTTGTGAGTTGAATATGAACATCAATGGATGATATTCAACTTGACGTCATCACCCAGCGTGCTCTGGGAAGAAGTCAGGCATACAGATTCGCGTCTGTTAAGGAAAGCGTATGATAAGCCTTCTTACGCAGAAAACAATTACATTTAACCACTTATACACTTTTCATTGTTTCTGTAGAGCTTCGTAAAGGGTAAAAAATATAAATTCCTCATGCGATCACGATAATCATACCTTGAATTACTTCGACAGAAACCACATAGGTGCAAAGCCTACCCGGCATGTTATCAACGCAGGATCTGACGTGTTTGTACGAATGACTTGTGGGGGAAGTTGTTTGCTGAATGTCATCTATTATCAAAACATACAAGTGCATTGTAATTACATCCTTAAAATGAAACCAGTGTTTTCGTAAACACGTATTAATTTACTCTTCCAACACAAATACATTTCAATTTCCATTTTCTCATATCTTCTTTGCCTAACATTTTCTTACGCGAATAACTTATATTTGTGGGATTACACTAGCATGAAAGTGTGACGCGGAAAAGTGTTGTTATTTTCATAAGCAAGAAAGTTGACTAGAGATATAATGGTCCCATGCCGTGGATTTCCACTGCAGACTACCTACAGTAAAATATACATGACGGTCTATAAAGAGTAAAAAGCATGTTGCAAATTCGAACCTTATTCAATTGCTTTGACTCATGCATCGAACTAAGTCCATCCTAATGAATTACATCTAAAGCCTAAAACAAAGTAAATGTCTAAACTATACAACACATTCATCTCAGTAATATGTCTCACAAATGGGATTTCATAAATATGCATAGTAATTTATGTATACGAACAAGAGAACTTACTGAATATGTCAAGTGCACTGCGAACAACTTTCAATCTTACGATTCCCTTGGAATTCATAAACTTTAATCTCACTGAAGAAGTGTTGCCATAAGAAGTACTGGAAATGAAGATAAATTATTCATGTATTAAAATATTGTTGTAAATAATTTTTGAATTAAAAGCAGTCGTATTAACAAAGTAAATTATTAGTGAACTTTCTCAAAATGAATATGGTAGACCAGGGCATTACGAATCGATTTAAGGTTTTCGGGACGTAACTCGAACACTATTGCAGTTAAGAACGTCCAAAAAACAGAAGATCGCACTATCTTCTTTCCTCTTCTTCGCGAACTGTATATATTCGCTGTGGCAGTTGCCGCGCGTCTGTAAGAAGAGTTTGTTGCTAAGCATGTTGATGAAGACCGTGCGAAAAGAGTAGGAATTGTACACGTTCTGCAACATTTGGTAACGTTTCATTTAAGAATGTAGTGGTGTAACTGTTCCATTACATCCATGTCAAAAGGTAGGTTGAGTCATTTTGTTGTGTTAGTATTTTGTTCCTACTAAATTTTGCATATTTCAAAACTAAGCAAATCGGTGCAAAACGGATCTCCCTCTTAAAGAACGTTTAACGTAGTGTTACTCACCAGCATCTCTTCTAACTGAGATCACTTGTATCTTCCCACTAAACCGGCGTACAATTCCCACACATAAGTTAAATTTAATTTCTAGTGATGGCAGCATCAGGGACGGCACGGAGGGTGAACGAGGGTGGGCAAGCGCCCACCCAAAAATTCCTCTGCCCACCAGAACAAATTCAAGAAATAAGTGTTTAGGAAAATGTTACTGCTTCAATAAATGAAAGAATATTCTTGAATTGACTCCGTTCACGTTTTCCTTATGAATACTGTCGATATTAGAAAGGCTCACAAATTATTCTTTGCTGTTTTTGGATTTACATTAGTTTGCTAAGATAAAGAAATTCGGTAGAAAATACGTTCATGAATAATACCTGTCAATTTTATTTTATTAAAACTTTATGATCCTGTTAACACTTTCACGTTTTCCGAGACGAGAGTACAAAATCGTACAGGATAAAACAAATATCTAAAAACAACCAAACATGTAAATAAAAACAATATTTTCGCGTTTTTTCCATGTGGTATGAAAATAACTTCGGTCCATGACAAGGCTTTCTTATCCGAGCGATTTCGATAGTGCAATAATCCGTGGGTGCCAACTTCATATCAGTCGCGCAACCACAAGGGGGTCAGGGGGCATTGTCCGCCCAACCTTGGATGGAAATCAATTCTAGGGGCGAAGGGAAGGGGCAAACATTTTAATAAAAAAGCAAGACTAGCAGAATCTAAGAATAGCAGGACAAAAGGATACTCAAGATGGAATTAGTTTTCACCTATTTCTTGCATTTTTCTTCCAGATGGCCAAGGGCACCTGCCGGGGGGGGGGGGAACAGAGGACCAATTGTCCCCTTCGATTTCAAACTTTATACAAACAAAAACACATTTGTAAAATTTTCTTGCTCGCTTCGCTGGTAATATCTGCTTTTCTTACTCTTCTCAAGTTCTTGACCATAGCTAGGGGGCGGCTGGAGTCGGCCGTGGGAGCCGAAAAATCTAAATGAAATACAAATGTCATCCCGAAATTAGTTCCTCCACCTTAATAATTCCTCACATTGCTATCGGATTGCAATAAAACTTCACACAAATACAATGCAATATGTTACTAATGCACACAATTTTTCATTTGCGGTTAACTAAATACATGAATAGCAGAGAAAAAGAGCTGTAATCGAGTTCTTGCAAATAGAGGGTGGTCGCAGACCGGAGATCCATAGCAGGCTGCAGGCGGCATATGGGGAGGACGCAATTGATATTTGCAATGTTAGAAGATGGATGAAGAAGTTCCGAGAGGGGGAAACCTCGGTGGCGGATAGACATCGAAGTGGTAGACCTGCAACCTCAGTGAAGGATGAAAACCGAGAAAGGGTGACGATGTTCTGGGACAGAGAGGGTGTCATCTGCACGTACTTCTCGGAACGTTGTGCAACAATGAACAGTGCTCGCTATGTGCAGGCTTTAAAAAAGTTGAGGGCCGCTACCGACGAAAAATAAAGCACATTCCACTGGACAGTGTTGTCCTGCACCACGATAATGCCCGTCGCCACGTCTCAATGGAAACGTCACAGGCCATTAACTAAATGGGGTGGTCTGTAATGCCCCTACTCCCTTACAGTCCTGATGTAGCCCCACCAGACTTCCATTTGTTTGCCCCTCTCAAAAACAAACATTGTGTGGACAGCATTTCCATGACGTGGAAGACGTTAAAATCGCTGTTAATAAATGGTTCAAAAAACCACCTCAGACTTTTTTCCCAAAGCGGATTTCGGCATTGGGTTGAACGGTGGCAGAAATGTATCGAAAGCAAGGGACAGTATTTTGAATAGCCTTAATAGGTACTCAATATGTGTATCTACTGTCACACAAACTTTCCAATTGTTCCTGCTTCACTCAATTTTTTACAGCAGAGGAAGGGATAATTTCGCTATGACCTTTGTAAATTGTAAAAGAGAATGCCATGACACACCGTGAAATTCTGAATTAAACAGTACAGCCCTCCTGTTATTTGCTAGATTCACCTAACAAAGTATATACTTGCATAACGTGGAGTTAAAACACAAAGTCAATCAATCAATCAAACATAGTAGAGTACTATGTGGGAAATTTATTCTTAACCTGAAGGAATAAGACAATGTATCCACTATGAGAGAGAAGTAAGGAGATTATATCAAGACTCACACAGGAAAGACAGAAGAAATGGTAGAGGGGAGAAAATCCTGAGCAGCAACAGATCTTTGAAGGGCCAAGACCTGTCAACTGTTTTTTGTTTTCAATATAGTCTCTTCGCCACCCTTTTTCTAGAATGGAGTGGATAGACAGAATACAGATGAGTAATTTGATTCGAAGAATTGGCAAAGGATTGCACATGTGCGCGTGTGTGAGAGACAGAAAGGGACAAAGGGGGACACAAACAGAGGAAGAGAGGAAAGCATAAATAAGAAATCGTACAGCAGCAAAAAGAAATGGGTAAAGAAATACAAACGAAATCGGGAGAGAGAGGAATAGAGAATGCATGACCGTGAAACATTATGTATATACACGTATTTGTATATTAGTGTGAATTGTGTGTGTGTGGTTTATATCTGCCCACCCTAATTTAAAAGTATGTGGATCCTGACCATCCGGTCAAAATTCTCTGGCGCTGGACAGTACAGATAGAACATTACAGATAGAACATTAGGTAGAAGCAACTAATGAGGAGCAGCTTGACATCTTACAGAGAAACACCTCATCGAATCAACAGCCTGCAACAAGTTGCAGTAGAGAAAGCGGCGATGACGCAACAAGGTCATATACTTCCAAAGCCAAGAAGAAAGTATATGAAGTTTAAAAAAGTCAGGACATATCAAGAAATCTGATATCAATGTAGACATTTCGTAGCAATTCTTACAGATTTTGTCACATTTCGTACGATGACCCCAGAACACAGATGAGAGACTGGATTCAGTATCAGTCCTGCAGTAAATGGTATCACAAGCGTTATGTAATTGCTGTTGGAAGAAACAATTTGTGTGTGGCATATGTCAGGTTCCACCACTTTAATCCAGCACTTGCTTTATCATCATATTTTGTAGTATTTTTATGTTATTGTACTTATTATTACATTGATCCCTATTGCCCTCTTTGTAATCCGTTTTAGCCATGCTTTTGGGGCAAAACGGATGAACTGCAATGTCTAACAAATATTTTTTAATAAATTGTGTGATTAACTTCTGGCACATACGATGCTGTGAACATGTAGTAGAGACTACAATTATTTTTTTGGTAAAGTTTTGTATAGCTAACATTATTCGAAAAACGGTTGTAAAACAAAAATTGATCCGTAATGCTCTGGTCTACCATACATTACCACATTGTTCATCTGATTATAAGCTTGCAATACAAATTTGAGCAATGAAGTTTTGACTTCAGTTTCTATAATTTATATCAGAACGTCCATACACAACAAACATTAAGTTCTCTTATATTATAATGAACATTGACAGTAATGAAACAAGAACATAAACTGTAATGTATGTCCAAAAATTGAACTGTTTGGTTGACATGTGTAAACAAATTAAATTCTAAATGTCATACATAGGTCGACAGAAAATATAATCTCTCTCATTAAATTATACACACTCACATACATATACATCTAAATTGTACGACGAAACAGTATGCAGTACTGACACCTTTCACGGCCGAAACAAGAGGTAACAACATTTTGTGTTAATTAAAGATAAATAGCCTAGATAAATATGTATTCCCAGTAGCTCGAATGATCAACACTGCACAAAGAGTACTGGACACTTTTCCCTAGAAAGATTAATATAGCATAGATATATATGTGTATATACATATACATATATTAACTTACTGATATTTGCTTGAATATATGGGAACGTATTGTTGCTTGTTACACTCAGGAATGCAGTTGCAAATCCTTGCCATTTCGGTCGTATTCATCAAGGTATCTAAGAGGAGAGAGTACAAAATCACACAACTTTTAACTCAACAAGCAGCAAGCCATTCGTGCAAAATCTTTCAAAGTTCCCCATACTCATTGAAATTAAAATGTGCGTTTTCCTTTGTGTAGTGAATAATGGCAATTGTCTGAAATGTGTCGGTCTCAATCAGGACATGCTGTAGCTCTTTGTGGAATTTTAGTTAACGATTGTAAATATTATAATGATGAATGCAAAATTTTACATGCACTAAGAAGTATCTCCACCACAGTGTCACAGATACGTTCTACCATGAGGAATACATTTCCTGGTCCACCATCTTGGAACATGTGATTTTGGTCAAATGCAACACCAGAGCAGTTAGCTCAACTTTTCTCAATTGACAGAAGCCTTGGCGATAACAAAGTTGACTGGAGGACTCCTTCCCACACGCCAAACTTCTTTTTAGCACTTTCCTTATTTGAAATATTAATTTAGTACTACATTGTTATCCAAGTTATCGTACATTGTAGAAATATAACAGCAATTAATGCATAGTAATCCAGATTTTCAAAATACTAATAATACTCACGTCTTACTTTGTAGAAACACGTAAACTTCTCCAAAGTGTCGCATATTGGCCAGCCTTCTGTAAAATGTTAAGATCCTCAAATGAAACAGAGCTAATTTCTTCCAGAATTTGAAGTGATTTATTTCAAGGCATGCTTTGAAAGTGGATTTTCTAAAATTCGAACTCCAAGGTAAGAGGAGAAAAATTCGAATTATCCACAATTTGAATTAACAAAAAACATGCATTATTAAAGAAAATCAGTAAAACGAAAGTAGTGTACTAAAATATAAACAAAGGTAATGAACATACAGTGGACCTTATTGCAAGAAATTGACCTATTTAGCGCGTGGTGCTACAGTCCAAGACAAAAGCAATTTCTCTCGCAATAGTACAAGGTAACAAAAAAAAGTTCTTGCCGTTCTAGAGCAGTGATAAACAAAGAGCAATACAGTGGACGGTGCGTACCTTTAGGTTCCGAAGTAATCTCCGTCAGCATCCAACACCTTTTGCCAACGTTCCTGCAGCTGCACAATACCCTGGTGATAAAACTCTGCGGGCTTGGATGCAAAGAAGTCCGTGAGTGCGTTCCACAGGTCTCTCTCATTTGCGAAGGATCTCCCACAGAGGTGGTTGTCGAGAGAATGAAACAGGTGAATATGGTGGATGGCACAGTGTCTCCCAGCCAAGTTGCTGAAGGGTCCCCCGGGTTCTCTTTGCCACATGTGGCTTGGCATTGTCGTGCAGGAACAGCACACCCTTGCGATGCACGGTACACCTTTTGCAACTGCTAAGAGTAGAGTTCAGCAGTGATGGTCTGACCAGGTGGGAGGAGCTCGTAATGTACCACTTGCCGATAATTCCACCATACAGATACCATAACCTTTCGTGGGTGCAGAGGTGGTCGTGAGGAGTGAGAAACAGGGTCACGTTGCGACAACCAATGTCTGGTACGCTCGGGAGTGTCACAGAGGACCCACTTTTCGTCACCAGTGAGCAAGCGATCAAATATGGGTGTGTTCAGGTGCCGAGTGAGCAAGGACAAACAGGCTGTCACTCGTTGTTCCTTGTTGGCTGCCGACAATGTGTGGGGTACCCACTTGCTTAACTTGTATGACTTCCCTATCCCCCACTTGCTTAATTTGTATGACTTCCCTATCCCATGCAGGTGCAGTCTGACTGTTTCAGCTGAAACATTGAACCTTGCTGCAAGTTCATCACACGTTAGATCACCGGCCTCCTCGATGGCTGCTTTCAGGGCCTGTCATCCAACACATGTGGTCGTCCACTGCGAGGTTCATCGGAAAGGCTCACATCTCCCAAACGGAATTTCTGGAACCAATGTCTGGCAGTGCGTTCGTTCACGGCATTCTCCCCAAATGCCTGGCAAATGCGGCGACTTGATGCGGCAGCTGACAGGTCTACTTTAAAGTCATACAACAAACACACGCGAACAAGCTTCTTCGATACCTCCATTTCTCTTAGACACTGGACGAGTTATGACTGCTGTGTGTGCGCAACGTGCCTATTTTACTGACAGTCCATGATCAGACTAACTCCCAACCTCTTGGCAGGCACATGCGTCATTTCGTTTCCACTCTGTGAGCGCATGATTAGTGGGACGTCAAAAACGGCAAGAACATTTTTGGTTACCTTGTAATTAGGCTAGCTGTTCTCACGTAAAGAAGAAGGTGATTTTTGTTTGCTTTTGTTTGTTTATTTTTACACGGTTAACAACATCTTCAATTCAGTTTATTTCGTGAGACAAGTGTCATGCCGTTTGCTTGAGATTCAACGTTTCAGGTTTCGACACTGCGAAGTAACCTCAGTAATCAAAAGTGACAACTGAGAGCAGAGAGGGCTTTCACAAATCATTAGCCCCGACTAGTTCGTTGCATTTTTGACACTAGGTGTAGTGCAGATGTATCCCGGTGTCAGGCTGGTGGAAGGAAATTACGTTCAACCATGTAGTTGATATCAGAAGTTCAGAAGATTCAGCGAATGCCTGTCCGCTGCTTTAAACATTCATTCGATTAGTTAGCACGCACCACACACTACACCGCTCCACAACGTAGTGCAAACGATGCAGACACCAAATGCACTGCTTGATTCAAAATCAACGAAGTAGACGAGTCGGTGTTGCACTGTGTAACCAACTAGACGCGCCAGCAGAGCCGAAACGTGCAGCGAACTGGAAGGGACTATTGGCTAGTGGGGTGGCTGCAAACAGAGACTTTATCTTCCCTACAGCTGACGCTGTATATGGATTCCAATTATCCAAATGAAAGGTTCGAAATTTCGAATTACACATGAATGTTTAACATTGGTTTCAATAGGAACTTCAAGGGTAATAAACATCATGTTAAATAATTTATTTTAGTGGCATAAATACATGTACTGCTTTCTTTAATTATCCAAAGTTTAGCGATAGAGCAGCATAAGGCTGAACCTATTGCTCTCTCCACAAAAATAGACCAGTCAAGGTCGGAGCTTCCCCTTGCCTCCTCCACACCCCTGGCCTCCAGCGTTGAAACACTTCTTCTAGGTTCCGCAGTTGAAACTTCATGCGTTGTACGTAGGCGGTTCAATTTTTTGTTGATATTGTTACTTATTGGCAACACAGTAGGTGGCTGGCGTGACCTTGACTGGACTATTTGCATGGCTTTAGCTTTAGATGTATATTAAATGAAAATATTTTTTATTCTATTATAC
Source organism: Lepisma saccharinum (assembly GCF_977018435.1). Lineage (NCBI taxonomy): Eukaryota > Metazoa > Arthropoda > Insecta > Zygentoma > Lepismatidae > Lepisma > Lepisma saccharinum. Next base: position 11,115,466 of record NC_139235.1, read on the forward strand.
GAACATACTGGTATTGCCAGACTGATAAGGTGTACAGTTGCATTTTCTGACGCTCTCCTCTGCACGACATTGGACTATGCAAGCGCTTTCGCTGTAGTACTTGTAGGCCCACATGCCTTCTTTCTCCTCATGAAAACGACATTGCCTGCTTTTACGTTCAAGATCACGTGCTTCGTCTGTGGCATCGTAACTTCGTAAGGTGTACTCATTGATCTGGTTCGTTTTTTCGGTGTACGAGAACATAAGGTCCTCGTAAGGCCAAAGCGGAATATCGTAGTTATCTAAAACTTGCACCTGAAATGAAATGTATAAATTATTTAAAATTTATGCGTGCGCCAGTATTTTAGGATATTTTGCAGATGACGTTCTCTTCGGAAATGGAAACTCAGATAAAAAGGGGGTGTTAAATGATCTTGAGTGGAACTAAACGCATGGCCATGGAAATAGGCGTGTAGCAGAAGTTCGCGTTGTTGCCACGTCGGAGCACAGCCCCATGTGTTCGGAGGTTTAAGAGAAAGATCTCGATGTAAACGTGGAGCTATGGGACTCCATTTCTGGGACTTGTAACGAGCTTTCAATTTACACGATCACCAGCTCTGTTTTTCGTATGGACCTCGAAAGTGCTCCGGAAAGAGATCGATCTGATGCTCGAACTAGGCAACGCAGCCAGGTTGACGTTGCCACACAGGGCGCGGGAAGCAGCGACTTGTGTCCCCTTCTCACCTTGCTTTTCCCACATGTGGCACCAGCACAATTCTGCCAAGCCGCCTAATTCTATGTCCGTGCGTCTAAAGGAGCTTTGGGACCGAAGCGACAAGCTACAGGAGACGAACTCCCCTTGAAAATCAATCTTAAGATACAAATGTAAATTTTCGTACAGAAGAGATACGACAAGCTTCAAGAGAGATTTCACAACGAAGCGACAAGCGACATAAGGGTTTCACACCGAAGCGACAATCGACACGGGCCCTTTCACTCTGAGAGTAAGCATTTACCAGTGCATGCGCTACCAACAGACCGAGACGACACGATGAGAAATTGAGGAAACGGCCCAGTGCGAACGACACGTAACGCGTATGTCTCGGAAAGGGCCTTTTTCTCAAAACAGGGTGCCACCTCGGTCTTTAAAATGCTTTTCTACGGATGGTGCCTCTGTCGCTTGTTGTTCGGTGTGAAACCCCCGTGTTGGTTGTCGTTTCGGTCTGTATCCTCCCTCAAAGTCCTTACGTCTAAAAATCTTCAAGCATTGCTTCATACACTGTCAGCATCTCCTAGCATGGGTGGTTAGGAAAACGAATAGGGAATATGGACAATGCACATTTGACATAAATATGCCGTACGGTTAAAACTAACATTATGCACGAAAGGTTTCCACATCGCAGCAATTGCGATGTGGAAAAGCTAAATAGAATATGTTATATATATGTGATTCCTATTTCAAATTAGAAAACTGTACATTGTGAACTTTAACATAAAAAGTTTCCATACTTACAATAACAGAATAGTACTCTCCTAATGGATTACCATAGTGTATCTCCAGTGTAGTGTCTCCACCATTTCTATTTTGTTGAATATTGTTGACATCTCCATGTTGTCTGACGAAGAAAGGAATAGAATTGAATACAGATTTCACTATTAAGAATATTATTTTATTTTCTATTGTACGACGCTGTTTGCTATTCTTATCTAATCGTGGCCATGATGTGCGATAAGTAAGTGACATAGACGAACGGACATTCACAGGCAGTGACCACTTTCTTCGCCGCAGTATGGTTTCTTAATGCTAAGCCCTGTCTACCAATAGAAAGTAAACCGTCTTTACCCCCAGAGTTTTGTCACCCAACCACCGCCACTGCTCGCTGGGATATCCAATCCCAAAAAGGAATTGAAATTTGGACCTTCGGTGACGAGATTATAGATCGACCACGTACACGTGTCTGTTATGAGAAAAAATTGCTTCGTTATCAATGCACTAAAGAAGTATTCCGTACACGCATGAAATTCATATTATCCACTATGCTATTCCTATATTTTTAAGTTAGCATCGCATGTGGCGATATTAAATTAAATAATTGATAAGTGAAATTGTTTCTGTCATATTGTCATATGCATGTTCATAAATAATATAAATTTTACGACATTCGTGGACTGGTGTACTTACAAAGAGTTCAATGTGAGACAGGGTCCAAATTCAGTCATCAACCATTGAAAGTGAGTGCAGCAATTAAAAGGTTGTTCGTTTAAGTAGCAATAGTGTAACACCTCTGTACAATCGAAAACTTTCTGGAAAAATAGTTAAACGGGGTTAGGAATTGAAGATTAGGCACACACAGGAGATGTACTACAACCTTGGTGACAATAAAGTTCAACCAGAAAGGAATACGTGATTAAATGCACAGTGGCATAGGCGGTGGAATGGGTGACCCGCAGAAGTGACGCATGTGTGTAAGAGGAGGCGTGTGAGCAGGCAAGAATCGTGATCCCAGCATGTTGCACCCAAGGTCACGTAAAGAACGAAAACGGGGAACAATACGCGTGACATTGAACTTCGACCAGGCACCAGACCTATACGGTTAATTCCAGATAGTGGCGCATTCGACGGAAGCATGACGTCACGGACACGATAAGGGAGTCCACCGTATATAAGCGCGTGCTGTGCACCGAGGAACCGCAGTGCATCATCACCATGGCCAGGGGCAAACCTATTGACAACGCCGTGAGGAGAAGAGTGGTGGAGTTGCAACGGGATGGACTCAGTGAACGGGAAATAGGGCGCCAACTGAACTTACCCAAGTCAACCGTCCACTGCATCATCAAACACCACCAAAATACGGGTACTACAGAGCCAGGTAAGGCCCCCGGTCGAAAACGCCTGCTGAGCGTGCGTGACCTACGGATATTTAGGCGCTATATCCAGACCAACAATCATGTTTCTGTGGCCGAATTACGACTGTGGACTCGAGAACGCTTTCACATTGAAGTGTCAACCAGAACCATTCGCCGTTACCTACAGCGATGCGGTTACCGAGTGTACAAGGCGAAACGTAAACCCTTCCTTTCCATGTTGAACAAAGGCAATCGACTACGGTGGACACGAATGTACCGGGGATGGACATTTCGGCAGTGGAACAGGGTTTTGTGGACGGACGAATCCATTTTCAATGTTGTGTACGGGAAAATACGGAAAACAGTCATTTGTCGGAAGGAGGAACAGAATGAAGCAAAATGTTATGCACGTCGGGTACAGAAACCTGTGTCAGTGATGGTATGGGGATGCATGACGGCATCTGGGGTTGGCCCACTACACGTCTGTGAGGGCATTGTGAATGCACACGCCTATACACGCATACTGGAGCGGCATCTTCCCACAGTGCGAAGGCACCTGTTCCACAGGCGGCGTCTCATCTTTCAACACGACAATGCGAGGCCTCATACAGCGCGGCTGACAAGAGAATGGTTGACTCGCCATCACGTGCGAACTCTGCCATGGCCACCATCGAGTCCCGACCTCTCGCCCATTGAGAGTGTGTGGCGTGTTCTTAAGCGACGTGTGCAACAGAGGGGACCCACGACAGTGGCTGCTCTTATCGCCTGCCTGCAGGAGGAATGGCATCGCATCGATGTGGAATACCTTGAACGACTCGTCCGCATCATGCTCCGACGCATTGCCACAGTTATTCGCCGACGGGGCGGCGTCACACCATGGTAAACAGGATCCCCGCTAACAGTGGTCGAACTTCAATGTCACGTGTAGATGGACGAAAATGTTTTATTTTGTGTGGACACCATACATTGCTGCGTTGCAGCGGAAATTTATGTTTTCCTTTTTTCCATGTAGCCTGCTGAATAAAATATGTTCAGCATATGCATGTGTTCTCCTTCTTTCACAACGCACTCCTATATTTGTGACTGGTCGAACTTCATTGTCACTAAGGTTGTACGTAGAAATTTTCAGCGAGAAATGCAGGCTCGACCAGATAGCACAGGCAGAGACGATGCCACACAGATAAAACAGTGATAGCAAAAAATCATGCGAGACCAAGACGGCTCGGTAGCTCAGAGGTTAGAGCAATGGCACAGTATGCCAGAGACCGGATTCGAGTCCTGGTCGAGCCTGCATTTATCGCTGAAAATTTCTACGTAGGGTTAGGAATGTTTATAAATTACCCCCTTATATTGTCATTTGTATTCAACAAGTCCAATCAATAAAAAAACTGGAAAAACCATCGAGTTATGATTGGGTTAAAGCACATAGTAATATTACAGGCAATTCTCATGTCGAGGAGTATGCAAAGAGAGCGGTGTGTCTTCCAAATATTAAGCAGTTATCATTATATTACAGTGATCTGCCTAGAGTGAAAAAGAACATTTTGAATTAATGATTTGATTCGTGCCGTCATGAACTAGAAGTAACAGTTGGTGAATCATAGAGATCAATTGCTCAATTCAACCAACATGAACCAGGTTTCATCGTGTCGGTAGTACAAGAAATGTGATTGTGTTAATAAACAGACTGAAATTGGGTAATTTATGTACTAAAAAACATTTATTCAGAATTGTAGTAATGAATAATAAGATATGTGAATGCGGCAGCGAAAGTAAAAATGTGCATCATATAATACTGGAATGTCCAAAATATAACAGGAAATATATATAAAAGTTCATATAATTGAAAGTTCAATTGCCAATAAACTTGATGAATTTGGTGGCCAATCCAGATGTTCAAGTGGGATATACAGTGCGTCCATTTCGATCTTCAGCCGAGAGATCGGGAGAAGCGTGGCGGGCGGCGCTGACGGAGATGCCGACATTTGCGGCCTGTAATGCCCGCTTATTTTTATGGACATATGCAGACATTTATATAAATATTGCAAAACGAGCACTAACCGGTGTTATAACACGCAAAAGTTATTCTGTAATTCATCCAAGTTCTGCCCTTATATACACAAATAAATACGCTTTAGAAACGATGTTAAGAGCTACAGATAATAAAACATTTTAATCATAGTTTTGACCAGTAACGTCCTGCTTAAGTTTATATCCTTGAAAGAGTTTTGTGTCGATGAGGATCGTTTGGAGGTTTCGAATGTGCAACACTGTATCAAGATTACGCTGCAGACGAAACCGTTAAAAGTGAATTGAGTTCGTGAGCTTCCTTGCAATCCGAAATCTCCGAGCTCGAGTTTTTTTGTTCCTTCGCGACTAGATGAAGACAGAGCTGTGAATATAGTGGCGAGCAATGTAAACCAAGAGCGTGTTAATTCCGTACTGTGCGCAAGAGTGTTATTCTTGGTTACTTTCAGTTACTTGTTTGTGTTATTGCAGTGTGTATGTGTGTTGTGTCAGTGAGACGATTGGAATGCCAGCAGCAAGGTTCACGTTAGAACAAAGATTGTTTATGTCTGACACGTACGTGAAAACAGACTCGTGTCGAGACGTGTGTAGGCAATTTTTACAGAAATTCCCAGGCGTTTCAACTCCACATAGAGATACGGTTAGACATCTTGTCCTTAAATTACGAGAAACTGGATCGTTAAATTTTAAAACACCTAAGCAAAAACGACGGATTATAACTGAAGCAAAACTCGATGAAATTGGTGCAGCGTTAGAACGTTCTCCAAACAAACCTCTACGCCGTGTTTCACAAGAGGTGGGCGTGTCAAAATCACCGGCACATACAGCCACTAAGCTACTAAAATTAAAACCGTACTCTTATAACACAGGTTAGTGCTCGTTTTGCAATATTTATATAAATGTCTGCATATGTCCATAAAAATAAGCGGACATTACAGGCCGCAAATGTCGGCATCTCCGTCAGCGCCAACCGCCACGCTTCTCCAGATCTCTCGGCTGAAGATCGAAATGGACGCAGGGTAGTTGGTTAACACATTGAATCCCATGCTCGTGCTATGCATGAGCATCCTGAATATGGCGAGTGTCCCCTGCACGTGCAATATCACTTGAATGTTTAGAGGTTCGAAGAGCCTGAAGAATCTTGAAGAGCCCCCCCTGAGAAACTTCCTATGGGCGCCCATGCACTTAACCAATGTGTTTACCTGAAATATCGAAAGAAATGGAACACTTATTTACTTGTAAAGAGATATTTACTTGCACACCGCCTGCGTTTCATACTAAGGGTTAGTGGCGGCGATTAGGGGGGCGAGGGGGCAGTTGTCCCCCACTTTTTGCCACTTTGTCCACGTTCGATGCTCTTGCTCCCCCTAGTTTTTGCACCTTGCCCCCTAGTTTTGGAACCCAATCGCCGCCAAGGACTTTTTCATTATATGAAAAACAAGGACTATGTTGAACATCTCTAGCACACGCAAGAAATCTTAGATTATAATTGTATCTCTTTTATCGTGTAGGCGAATAAATTGTCTTTATTGTTATGTATAGTAAGACCAAAAATAAATTGTTTCAAATTGTTGAAAATCACATAAAATACCCGAGTTTCTGAGTTATTGCCAATTTAAATACCTTGGGATGCAATGATAAAATGTAACATGAAATTGTGAAGGAAAATTATTTTATTTCTGTTCTAAATAGTTTTAATGCAACTTCTGTGAAATAATGACGGGAAATGATATAACGAGAATTTGAATGTAAAGTATTCATGTTATGTTCCAACAAGAAATAATGAACAAAAGTTGCTTAAAAGCTGTTAGGTCCAAAATAAAAGATTGATTGATTGGAATCAAAAAGTAAACTTAATGTGATATACATATACACATTTTATTAGCTTGATATTACAGGACTAGAGGTGGACTATTTTTATCAGTATCTCCAATGGTTAATTTTACTCTTATTGTACACGAATGTGAAGAGTATCTCAAACATAATAGTTATTTGTTATTTCAAAAAAAGATATGGAATTCGGCTTCAATTATTGGTTACCTCTAATTTAAATATTGAATTCCATGATTAGCACCGACACACACACATACATTGCATAAGTTTGACATTTTCTTAGTCCACTTTAAGTTCTTTAGACTAATCTCAGAAACACAAAATTAAATTTGTATCTTACCTGATAAACATCTTCAAAATTTATGTTTTTGGGACAGTAGGAATTGTTGAAACACATTTCCAATAAATTAAGATTGCAGCAACGGAACGTATCAAACATTCTTTCCAAAATAACAAAGTAGCAGTATCCACATCTTGAAAGAAAACTGGTCGTTAAATCAGATGATGTGAGGATTGAACATCGGGTCGAAAAACTGTATAAGCTCGAACAGTTACAGTAAAGAAGAATTGCATTTGTACAGTCACGGACAGTTCTGGGTTGTAATGATCCCATTGAAAGTCAACGAGGTTGCTACAACCCAGAAGTGTCCGTGTTCAGGTGTAAATGCTTCAACTTTTACTTTTCTTGTTTGGCGGTAGGCAAACTTGCGATGCAAATTAGATTTTTTGACAGCTCATTTCGTTGCATTTCGTTTTTTAAATCATTGCAAATTCATCTGACTGAGGCTGATTGAATTGAAAATTTTGAACGAAATTAACACTATGTGAAATTTATTTTCAACAACAAATAAGCTTACGTCATCCTTATGCTTCAAAATGTTAAAAACAATTCATATTACTAAGCCATGTAGTCAGTAGCGTGTCTAGTGTTTTCTTAAAAGTATTTGGTATGACCAGTAGGGGTAAATTGATTGATTGATTGATTGATTTAGTTTATTTTTTTCGCGTTTTGTGCCTCTTGGCTAATTTGCGAAGATAGGGATGAGTGATGAGATGATGAAATTGATGAATGGACATTCACAAACAATCAAGCCCAAGCGGGATTCGAACCCGGGACCCTTGGCGTCGCAGCGCGATAAGCTAACCATATTTTATTTTTTTATTACATAATATTACCAATTATACATTGCAACTCATTGGGCAGTAAACATTACAGTAAGAAAATTAGCATACACTCTATTTCATTTACAGTGAAGTATCCTGTGGTATTCTACATGGAGGTAATTTACAAATTGTATATTAAAATCTGGTTGCCGATATGTCGATAGGAAATAGGCATAGTGTCCTAAGAGCCATTGTACACTTTTACGATTTGTTTTTGGGTAATGGGCAAAAGCTGGATATAAAAGAATATCTACAGAGATGTTATACACTGATGTTCGAAAAAGAGTTTCACAAGTTTCCTTATATAGAGCCATGATGTTTGTATTATTTGGCATTCACTCAGTCTATTGACTAAACTATCACATACATTACATCTAGCACACATTGGCGTATTTACTAATTTAAGATCATAGAGTCTCTCTCCAGTGATTAATTTTTGATGGACACTTATATACCATGCTGATCGGATTCGTGATGTAAGATGGTGAGCTTGAATATTATTCCATATTTCTCTCCAATTGATTCTGGGATTTTGTTCAATAATTTTACACATTGGTTGTTCTAATTTGCATAGTCTGCGATATGTTTCCGATGTCACTGGTATTGTTAATATCGGAGATTGTAATAGGGCATAACTAATATCCACTATTAGTACCTTAAAATACCATAAAGTGTCTACCTGTCTAGTAATATCAATAGGAGCCTCTAGTGATATATAGTCCAAAGCGCTTCTCAAAACTTTACTTGTGAGGCTGAGCGGATGCTTAATCAATGTCTGCGTGTCAGCTTGAATACGTAAAGCCTGGCATTTGAGATCTATATTCACAAGATTCATTCCTCCCTCGGCAAAAGGCAAACAAAGTAACACATGTTTTACCCTCAATATCTGACCATTCCAAATAAACCAATTTACTGCACTCTTAAGTTTATTTACATCTAACTTCCGAAGTGGAAGGATTTTTGCCATGTACCATACCTTTGACAGTGCATACACCTGTACAAATGTCACCCTTGACTGTAAACTAAGGCTGCGAAATTTATTTGTTTGTAATATCGCTTTAACCGCAGTTATTACTCTATCATTATTTAATTATATCATACTTTGAATAGAGTGCGTATATATTATATATAGTATGCGTATCGTTTGTACAACCTTAAAATTACCTCGCTGGGAGTGAGAATGAACCAAATTTAAATTCAGAAGTGATGATTTTTCTTGGTTTATTTTTAATCCGACCATATTCCAAATTTCTGTAATACCTGACACTTTGCATCAATATCAGACTGTTCATTTATTAATACAGTAATATCGTCAGCATACGCTAACACCTTAATGGTAGTAGACTGTATGTTAATTCATTGAACTTTTCGGTCTAATTCAGAAAGGAAGGGTCTCAGTGCATTACAAAACGCTAACATCGACAAAGGATCTGCTTGTCTTACACCTTTATTAATATAGAGTTATTTTGTCAGAAAACCATTTATTTTAATATTTGCTGTTGCATGACTATAAAGACTTTTAAATACTGACAGAAAATGTCTACGTATACCATAACCCTGCAAAACGTTAAATAGATATTCATGATATATCGAGTCAAAAGCACGTTCAAAGTCTAATGCTAATATAGCACTTTCAGAATTATTTTTCTGTAGTCTATAACATGTAATTACTTCACGCATCGTTTGTAAAACATTTGTGATTTTCTTATTTAAACCAAAAGCATATTGTCCCTCTCCAACTAATTTGTCGACATAAGGCATAAGTCTGCCAAGCATACAACGCGCCAATATTTTGTAATCCGTACACAGGAGGGTGATGGGTCTATAATGACTAGCTTCGCTTGGTTTTGGACATTTTGGGATTAGAATTATAATACCCGTATTGGAAGATTTACCAATTCTATACGTGCTAAACACTGCATTTATCCAGTCCGTTATTGTTTGACCCATCAATTTCCAAAAGGTTTGATAAAACTTATTGGGTATCCCATCCCAACCAGGAGCTGAAAATGATTGTATATTGTTTGTATAAGCTTTCATTTTCTTCATCTGTAAAAGCATCTGAATCGGATGCCAATGCATCCATCAAATCTCCATTATGTGACGCTGGTTAGGAATATTGCTGCTCAAAATAATTATAAATGCAATTACGTATTTCAGGGGCTGAATTGATCTTTGTTCCCCTATTAATAAATATTTCACTAATACATTGTCTATTCGCATTTTTTTCTTTCATGAATTACATGGCTGATAGAGGCAACCTCTTCGTTGTCAAAATGAGGAAGTCTACTACGAATTTTAACCCCTTGACGCCTTTCTGCAGTCATTTTCAACAGTACAGCTTGTATATGTTTGACTTCAGTTTGCACTTTTTTCCCGTTTGTTGCTTGCTGAATTTGTTCACGCAACACCCTGTAGTAGAAATTATATTTATTTGTCCAATGTCGCGACCGTTCCTTACAATAACTGATACATAATCTTTTTATACCCTGTTTGAGAATCTCCTCCCACCAGCGGATTATATCCATTTCGACCATTGGTCACTAAATGCTTGTTGGAACTTTTCCTCATTAAGAATTGAAACACCATTAAGCCTTGTTTCCATGATATGAAAAACTCAATATGCTGACCAAGGCAGAAATTTATTTTATTTTATTATAAAACATTTACTAAACTTAACGTTTCAACCTTCTAGCAAGGTCTTCTTCAGACTCTGCACCAAGTAAAAATGTCTAAAATAAATTTCTGCCTTGGTCAGAATATTGAGTTTTTCGTAAGAATTGAAGCATTTAATTTCCAACAACCGTATCCTCTAGGGACTATTGGAATGTCCACATTTATCATCATAATGACACCACTGTGATCTGAAAAACATGTAGGTGTTATACTGATGGACTTTACATACTGAAGTAATTTGGGTGTTACATAAAATCTATCTAATCGGGATGCGCAATTGTCTCGTATATACGTGAAACTTCTCTGCCCAAAATATTTGTCACTCCAGACATCTGTGAAGTTAAAGCCAGTTACTATTTTTTGTAATGAATTCGACGTGTTAAAATACACAATTGAAATATCCCCCACATATTATGTTTTTTCTCCTACCCTGCATTTCAACCGCAACTTCCTGCAAAAAAAACTCATCCCTTTTTTTGCTACACTGTGACCAGGATGGAGCATATATACGAGTATTACATATCCATACATTTGCAACTTTTGCTGATATGATTCTATTATTAGGATGACATACCACATTTGTGAGGGGAACCATATTACATGTTAACAAAGCTGTTCCTGTCGATTGAAAATTCGCATTATTATGAACTCTTATCGTTCGGGGAAAATTGAATTTCGTTTGTCCATATTCTTGGAGAAATACAATATCTAATGATTCTTGTATAATAAAGTCCTCTAACGCCGCCTGTTTTGTGAGGGATCTAATTTTGTTTATATTATCGTCGCAAAACGAAGGGTCGTCATCATAAGTAGTATGATCAAAATTTTTGGGATTGGGTATTCCCAATACTTATATTTCCACCTTTGCCCCATCTAATAGTAATACTTCTTACACTATTTTTATATACCCCTAATGTTATACACCAAAAATTAACAAACACACTAACAATATTATTTTAGTGGGGGGAAATACCCCCCTTCCTTTATATACCTTAATCCATAAATAACTACCACCACAAAATTCACTATCACTACTGACAGTCTATGTAAAAGTGTTCATTCCAATTATACTATTTTCTAATCTTAAAGTGATTACCTATACCCAGTATTCACAAACTTTCATGGCCTATCGGACTCGTATCAATAACTATTATTTGTATATTTGTTTTTACATGTCGCAATCATCGTCTTTTCGTCCGATTGTTGCCTGACTCTTTCCTTATACTCTTCGGTCGTTTTTGTGAGACGGAAACCGAACGTCCCGTACTACTTTTGGCACTTCCACTTTCACTATCAGTTTCCGAATCTTTTTTCTGTTCAGCTTCATGTCGGAAGTCCTTTTGTTTGATATGATTCTGCTTCCTCTCTTTCTTCCTCTGTAGCACTTTATCACTCGATTCCTCTTGAACTTTAATTATGTCTTCTTGTCGTCTTAGTTGTCCAGCCTTCTTTCTGCTCCATAGTATCCAGGGAAATTTCTTCACTTTGTCACGTAAGTTGAACATTTGACACAGGTTCTTTTGGTTGCTCTTGTATACTTTCTTCAGTTCCTTCCTTGGTCAAAGTCTGTTAACATCTTTCTCTTCCTGTATCTGTTGAAGCCCTTCTGTCCCTATCAATTGTGCTGATTCTTGACTCTGTGTCGCCCTAGGGTGACCCACATTTCTAATTTCGTGTGTAGACGGTGCAATTGTTTCACTATAGGACCGAAGTGCATGACCCATGACTTTGAACACTGTTGGTTTCTGTAAGTTACAATTAATCCGCATGTGGTCACTGCTACCACACCATTCCCACGTCGGTATTTGACCATTATATATTACATGTGCCGTATATGGGCCTATTTTCAAAAAGGAGGGAATTGGCTTCTTAATTGCCATCAAAACCTGACGCACCCCATTATACACTTTGTACCTAAATTTGTCACTCCATGTTTCTGCTATCAGTTCATCGATTGTCCCATATTCACTCAGATTTTCACGAATTTATCGTTCTGGCACTTCCAAAGGAAGATTAAACACTCGAACCGGCTTCACAATTCGATTTGCATCACTCAGTTTCACTTGTGTCACAGCTCCACTACTATAATAAAAATTCACTTCACCAGTATTTTCTTCTTAAATTTTTCTCATTTTTCCAGGACGCTCTAATTTCAAGAATACACGGCACGACCTACCTGTTCCGCGATAGGCGCGAGACTGCCACTCAGCAACAGGGTCCGGCTCACATATGGGGTAAAGTATAATATCTTTGACAGTTGTCAGTGCTACATTTGACCGTCTCTTTGCATGTAAAATGCTTTCTTTTAGAGTATCTTGGGGTAAGTGTACATATGCCAATATATAAATGTTGTTTCTGTTGCACGAGCAGCAGGGAATAATTGTATCTTAAAATATATATGGTAAGATCCACAATTCAAATCAATAATTATTATTAAGGTATATCTTTAGTACAAACATACAGAGAGAGAGAGAAAGAGAGAGAGATTAATTATTTTTGAATTTTTTGGTAAATGTTCCTAACTTTTGCATGTAGAATATCCTATTCAGGGTATTTTGAAATTAATTAAATGTCTGTTTTGTGGAGATGTTTAGCTATCACTGGCACGAGATACGTATAATCTCTTTCCAATTTTGCCTACTAGCATTTCGTACACAATCCAAAATTGGAACTTTTCTACCTACATTTTTGCATGCAGTATACTATTATTTGTGTGGATATTTTGTTTTTTATAAACGTTTGTAGCCGGATCGGTGACTGAGTGCGATAAAGTGGTCGACTTTCTATCTCGCGAACTTTTCATTTCAGGCATTATACAGTGTGTTCCACTTAGAGGGATCGAGAAATAAATGCTCATTTTCATTTTACAAGATACAGGAACTGTCCGAGTTTGTACACTAATAGTGATTACTCGTACGCATGCGCGCCCATGTGCAATGCGGGAACAGCCCTGGGCGCTATTCAGTAGAGAGACAGACACGCGACACGACTGTAAGAATGTGGACTGCACATCCAAAAGGTTCAGTGCGTTCTTTGGCTATCAGAGGATAAATCTGATGCGCGTGTTGTGTGCCAAGGGAGAGTTCACATTTTACAAGAACTGAGGCAACACATTCAGCTGAGCTAGTCACTCTACAGATGCTACAGAACACCTGGCGGGAGCTTGAGTAGCTTTATATGTCTGCAGGCGCACACATTGAGTTGCATTGGCCATTTTCCTAAACGTCGGAGAGTTTCTACATCAATATATGTAAAGAGGTGTGTTAATATACCATTATTTACACTTCAAAGT
>NC_139235.1:11129384-11179612 GCF_977018435.1 Lepisma saccharinum
AATCTTATTTGATTGGATACCGTGTGTTACACATGGCACAGAGTTATGATATTACATATCCAGATAGCATTTTGTTCGTTTCACCAAGTTCTCTAAGTACAACACTCGCTCTCTAATTCTAATTTATTTTTACATAAATTTTGCTAACTTTCATTACTAACCAATTAGGGCATATTTACATGTTAACTTAAATGCATATTCCTATATTTTACAAAACGTTTAACAAGTTAGACAAACTCATTTTTATGACGTAACTACTGTTACATTTTAACCTTAGCAAGAGTGTAAGAACAAATATACTGTTATTCGTTTACGATTTCAAAGCAAACGTTACATTAACAATCAATTTACAATGTACTTTTGAAAGGAAAACCAATACAGTTAATTCTAGAGTTACTTTCAAACATCACATCAGAAATTCTAAAATACCTGATGTTATAATATGAATGTAAATGAAGTTACAAGCACTTGAAATTAAACTTTGCATATACATATTATTTTCTTATATGGATGTATTTATATTTCACAGGTTTGGTAACACAAGTTTACAGATAACAAAATATGAAATATGTTTTGGAATTTCTGAAGGAAACGTCAGTCCATGGTCTCCATTACGTAGGTCAGCAAGGAAAATCTATCCACGAAAGGTGAAAAATACGAATATCTTATGACGCGAGTTCTAGAAGAATTGTTTCATTGATTGATTGATTTGGTTTATTTGCCACTTTTGGCTAATCGCCAAAATGTAGATGAACGATGATATGGTGAAATTGATGAATGGACGCTCACAAACACCCATGCCCAGGCCGGGATTCGAACCCGGGACTCCTGTCGTCATAGCGAGATGTGCTAACCAGCGGCGGCTTAAGGGGTAGAGCCGCCGTGCCATGGCACTACCCTCAGAATAAACGCATACCTCGCCAAGTATTGTTAAATGAATACATTGATAGTTTACATACAAGGAGATTCGAATCTTGCAATCGGTCAAGCTGACGTGACGACCGCCCCAACCTCCTCACTGCATCGCCAGCTGTTTCGTTCTTACCCTCGCGAGTCAACAGTCCGTGCCGCCCAAGAGCTGGCCTAACCCATGGACCTAACCAAGTTGACACACGTGCATAGGGTTGAAGAAGTCTCAGCGAGGAACATTTCCACCATGAGCCGAGAACAAAGTGACAGGGGGCGGGGTTAGCCCATAAGAAACCGTGCCAGTCTTCGCCTGGCCTGGCGGGGGAACTTTCGCAGTGTTGACACAGTTGCCACCTTCAGAGAAAAGTCGCTAAATACGACTGATTTGTAAGACCCGTTGGGGAAGTAATTTCTGCCTACATTTGGAGAAACGAACCTAGTATTTTTCCAAAGTCAAATGAACATTTTTAATAGTAGATAGATGCACCAAGAGGGCCATCCAGACTTTTTTAAAAATATAAAAGTATAAAATCCTACGATGATGCGAGTTTCCTTTGGCATTTCGACAATTTATTTTCATAACAAAGATATTTTCGACATCCAGTTAGAATACGTGTGCATGGAGGAGGAGAAGGTGATAGGATTTGTTTTTCCTTTCCTCTTGTAATTGTTATATTTTTAGGGAAGTGTCCTGTAGTGTATAAATATAGGTTAGTGAGTGAAGATGAATCGTATTAGTACGTTATTACTTAAACATACGTTGTTTTCCACGTTATCAAACGAGGATGAACATCTTGGCCAGTGGCGCAACCTCAAGGAGGGGGCGGGGGGAGAATTGCGGAGTTTTTTTTTCTTTCGATTTCTTGAATCACGTTGGCACTACCATTCATAGTTGCCGCCGGCCGACACTGGTGCTAATCACTTCGTCACATTATAACATTATAACACAATATACACCTTATGAACTTTTATATTAATAATAATTTTCATCAATTTCCTTCAAATTGTCAACTACAATTATATACTAATTCCTACAATAGGCCTCCCCCATGGCGCAGTGGTAGCGTCGTCGCCTTGTAATCCAAGGGTCCAGGGTTCGATACCTGGTGGAGGCACATAGTGGTTCAGATCCCACTTTAAATAGATTCAGTCCCAATTAGCATTACTGTGCCTAGAGTGGACTTAAAGCACCAAATTAATCAATCAATAATTCCTACTATATTATATTTTCTCTCAAAATCAATAGTATCTTCAATACTATCTTCTTCTCATATATTATATATCTACTATGTTATTGCTCCACATTAGTCTCATGAAAGTATTTAGTGCTATTATCAGAGGGCATGTAACACAATTAGTACTACATTGTTTTCTGAGAGGACTACTTTACTTTTAAAAAGAATAATAAGCAATCTCATATTAGCAGCATAGTTACTACAGGGTGTCTGAAAAGTCTCGCAGCATAGGCCAAATCACGGTATTGTTGAATTTGGCCCTCTGTGTTCCACATTGTGAAAAAAAACCCGCTGTTTATCCATGCTGATAATTTTGCCAAACATTTTATGTATTGTTAATGTTGCATAAACTTCTTGATTGGTTAAAAAAAAGACTTTAGGACGTTCGAAGAACCAATAGAAATTATGATTCTTATTAACATTTATTCTTTGCATAGGATTAACGCAGAGGATTTTGGATGTCAAATATGGGAAACTCACTTTCCAACTACACACCTTCCTCCGTTAAATCTTGAGTTATTATTTGCCTCAGAGTTTCCTTGTTCACTTGTAACTCATCAGCAAGCATTCTAAGCGTAGCATTTTAGTCGTCAGTAATAACTGTCCTCACTTTCTCAACCAATTCCGGTATTCTCACCGTCCTTGCTGTACTCGAATGTTCGTCGTCTTCGATTGACTCCCGTCATTCACTGAAACGTCTGGTGCGATTTAAATACACGCGTATTAGATAAACAATTCAATTGTTTACCATACACTTGCTGCAACATGTGAAATTTTACCGTAGCAGTTTTACCCAGGCGTGCACAAAACTTGAAGTTTGTTCTTTTTCCATGTTGAAATCACGACGCACTTTCACGACACGTGCCCACACTCAACAACTTCACATGCGGCAATGTCGGTCAAGGTTAACGAGCTCTGCATCGATTGTTCGTGAGATACCCCTCACATGTTTGCACTACAGAACGCTTGCACAGTGACGCCACCTACCCAATTTCAAATTGCCGCACTGTGTACATCATGTGAAAGATTAAACGTTCACATACAGAAATAATTACCATTGGCTACAGCAAATGTTCCTTTATAACTGCGGTACAGTGGAATGTATAAGTATTAAGAAGTAAATTGTCCATCAGTATGTTCATGCACTTTGTTTTGACAAACGGAGGCATCCAGAAATGAAAAAAACACGCTAAACAAGCAGCATGCACCCTCTGGTGCACCAGTACACGGAAAATCTATTCCTTAAAAACACGTAGGATGCAAGAGAAAAAATAATTTAAATAGTCCTGGACAAATTGATAAGTAATTCTTGTGCATCGCACTGTACATGAGACTCCTTTAACCTAAGACCCCACTACGCTGCTCGTAGCGTAAAGTAAAAAAGTAAAGTGCCCCCCCCCCTGTGCTTTGAACCACGCCATGAAGGCGTACAGGGGTGATGTGTTTGCCTTTACCCCCCAGAGTTTCCTCCAGATATCCACTTTATACGACGCCGGGTGGGCGCCGGATCGCTTGAACAGGTGGAAGAAATCCCGGTTCTCCACCTTCGGGGATCGAACCCTGGTCTCTCGCATGGTAGTCAGACGCCCTAACGACAGAGCTACCGAATTATGAAAACCGCTCGGTTATAGAGGGGGCCACCCAAGCAAACCCACAATGACCTGGTTTACCGTAAATGATATATGTTATAATTGCAGGGCATTCTGGTTGTTAGCTTTCATCGTATCAGCCATTTTGGCCAATGGAGTCATCTGGAGTTCTTGGGACAAGTTTCAGGAGAATCCCGTCTTCACTAGTGTCAAGAGGACAGACATTCACTGGAAGATTCCTTTCCCGAGTTTAACAGTTTGCAATGCGGTTCCACCTTTGCAGGAAATGGAGTAAGTTATGTAACCATTTCTTCCAGTATTAATTGTATTATTGAATCATAATTGTTGCTATTATATTCGAACTTTATAATTTAGGTAGTTTTTTTTGAGTGAAGTAAAACCGTTTCATTCTTCACATAAATACAGGGTGCGAAATCATTGAAAACTGGTGGGGGGAGAAAGTTCTTCATCTTCAAACCCCCTTCCCCACAAACATATATGTATATTATACGATGTACATATTTGTAATGTTATTAAAGGTAAAAATAAATTACTCAATTAAAATATATTATTATTAATAATAATAATAGTACTATTATTATTAATTACATAAAGGAAATTAATTTGTTACTTTTATACATATCAGATATTACAAAGAAGCTAATTTTTTACTAACTGGTTAAATATATTAAATAAATTATGAAATAGTTCAAGTGGTTTTATTATGTGTAAGTTTTGGTTTAGTTTGTGCATTATGTTAATACAAATAAATTAGATTTCATAGATATTATTATTTTGCATTCTTGTTTTACTTTTATTGTGCGTATTGATGTAGATTTGTTAATGATCTCTCGAGAGAGAATGCATTCAATACTCACAACTACACTAATTTGTGTGCGTTTTCGATATTATTCTTAGTAAAGTATATTTGAAATTAGAAGTAATTGCTTATCTTTTGTTTGTTATAAAAAAAAAACTCTCCCCATCGGAAATTTTTGGTGGGGTGGATTTTTGAGGCGAAGATTGTTGGTGGGGGGAAATCGCCCAGTCCCTCCCCCCCCCCCCAGGATTTCCCACCCTGCATAAATATCTTCCCCGCGCCAACTCCTAAATGTTGCATTCAATATGCTGCAGGAAACCAAATATTTATCTGAACTTTTCACGTCAAGTAAACCAATATACACGAAGGCTATGCGATTTACTTTTTCAGCGATCTTCATCAAGATGCGACCTAAAGTAACAAAAATACAAATTTTGAGTGATTTGTGTATATATAGAATGTCATGATAGGTGGCAAAGATGGTACACTTTCGAAATGGTTAAGAACGAGATGAGAGTGTAGAATCCGAACAACCTGATGTGTACAGTTCAAGTGTCAGTTTGGCTGTTCATTCATTTGGTTCATTTTACTCTGCTTTTCTTCCACTTGTGGATAATCGCGAAGATGAGGATGTGGTATTATATGATGGCATTGATGAAGGGACACTCACAAAGAACACCTATGCCCATGCAGGGATTCGAACCCGGGACCCCTGGAGTCGTATCGTAACCACTCGGCCACTGAGCTCCGAAAGTGGCAGTTTGACGTCGGTGCTTTTGCGATTTCTTCTCCTAGTGCATATATTATATTATTTTACTCTTAAACATTAAGATATAAAAAAACATGCAATGACACTTAATCTGACCTAGGCATCATGCTGGTCTCTGCTTATTATATTATTGTAGTTCTTTTTGGAACATGAAATAAATAATTCAATTAAAATGGCGACTATACTTTTTAGTGGTTCTTGACAGGTATAATCGTCCCGGCAGGAATTAAAATGTATTTCTATTGAGAGGGATTTACAGGTCTGTTGGCGAGGGAGGCAATTCCACGAGAATACGCCTCTTGCACACTATTAAAATTTCAGTATGTTTTGCAGGCAACATCGTAACTCTACTTTGAAAGAACAGATGGAGCAGGAAAGACTAATTCACGATTTGACAACGTTTTCATATTTCAACCTGGATATATATGACAAATATGGCTATAATTACAGAATTTATAATACTGCTACAGTAGAAAGATTATATGACTCTGGGAGAAAGGTAAGGAAGATTCAATTCAAAATATGCACATGGTCATAAAACGAAATATGTAAATATTAACCACATATACATGTGATTCTTATGTGTCTGTATTATTTTAGGTTCAGTGACACCAAAGACCTTGTATAAACTTTGAGTTACACGACATCAAGTCTAATACAAATGATTTAGGTTATGCATGCAAGAACGATTACATTGAAAGATTCGGTTACGTCATTGACGCCCGTGGCGCCAACTTCTGGGCGGGTTGGACTCGGAGATTTGTTTTCAGTCTTATGCAATAATAAGTTTATATGTCATAAGTAGGCTCAGGATTTCCTCTAAAATAGCATTTTTTGTTTCTTGGCCAGAAAATGTACGTTCAAAAACAGTTTCAGACCATTTCGGAGAGAAATACATGAATTTTATGGTGCTTTTTTTGGTCCATTTTAGTCCTAAGTGCCTATTTCGAAGAAAAGTGGCTTTTGAGTGCCTAATATGGGAAAATGATGAATAATTTGTCGATGTTCATCAAATTTAGTTCCTATTTTATATTTTTCTATACTTTTTGCCTACCTGTTTTCAGAGATTTTAATGTCTATCGACAGTCATTGTGGTTATAAGCCCTTATCCTCCCTCACTTTACAAATAACAATGTGACGACGGATATTGAAATTAGACAGGAGGGTGATTCCGATTTCCTATTACACACTTCTAGGGGTTGTAAAGGGGGCCTAGTAGATCAAATTTTGAGAAGGAACACACGTCCGGAAACGTACTGTTTTGGTACTACACAGATGACAAGATCACATAATTTCACATCTGCGGCTTCACGGTAGGCAACCCACATTGACGGAGGGCGACGTCTTCAGTCACCTGATGACATGTGTGCTGCTTCTACCGTACTCTGCTTAAAATCCGGTGTGCTTCGACCTTCACGTCAGTTGCTATTCAGTCATGGCTGTAGACAGTTCGCTGTTTACAATCCAGCGTGCTTCGACCTTCACGTCAGTTGCTATTCAGTCGTTGCGGAAGACAGTACAGTATGGTTGAATACATGTTTGCCGAGAACATCGACATGTTGTTAATTTACCGCGAAGCTGGACGTAATGGTAGAGCTGCGCAACGTCTGTATGCAGAGCGGGAGATGTGAAATTATGTGATCTTGTCATCTGTGTAGTACCAAACGGCGCGTTTCTGGCCATGGATTCCTTATCAAAACTTGATCCACTGAGGCCCCTCTACAACCCATAGAAGTGTGTAATAGAAACCCTGTATAGAGCACTGAAAAGTACTGTATATTTGAGATGGATAATTATGAAGCATTTTGATTACAGTCAGTAATTAAGTTGTGACAATTCTTTAATTTTATAATGACGACACATTTTGTTTCCTTAAGCGCGGGAACTTTATTTCAAAAATAAAATATAATAATAACAAGCAAATTATTTGGTGGGCTCGAGCCCCACAGGTCCATGTAAGTTTGCGCCACTTATCGGCGCGTAAGTGATATAATTTTGAGCAACTGCTGGGAGCGGCTCATGGTGACAATCTATCTAAACTACAACACCATTAATCTATGGACAATTGAATGAGCCGGAAACTAGTGTCGAATGCTGTGGATGGTACAGAGTTGATCATTTTCGGTTACCTACTATTAAAGTAACATACTGATACGGTCCAGATATGGCTACAAGGCTTGGTCTTCACGGCCAAGAAGAAGAAAAATCACAAGCAGATATATTCTGTGTAATGCTTGATATCATGGTTCAATGTTTTTTTTGTATGTTTCGGACATAACGTCCAGTGAATATTAAATATGTTAATTGTTTACCGTCTGGTTATTAATCCACATTACCAAGTCCTTCACCCCGAACCCTATCAATTTGGCGCTGCGGACAGTGAACAGAAGATTTGAAGGATTCTAATCATATCGGCACGGGATTATAACAAGTAAGATTTCTGTAGCAAATCAACAAGACGGTCTTACATGTAACGTTTAAGTTTGCTAATTTTCTAAAAGCAAGTTTCAGTTACACATCGTAACTTTTATATTTTCCAGTTATTTCTATTACTTAATGTAATTTGAAGTTTCGATAACATGGCTCTCAACATTACATTCAGCGAATTTGCTGAAGAAAATGAAGATATCGAGAGTTATTTCATGCGTTTTGATCAACTCTGCCTTGCACAGAATGTGGCAAATGAAAGAAAAGCAGCAGTTCTATTAGCAGTCATTGGTCCTAAGGCTTTCCAAGTTCTTCGCAATATTACGGCTCCTGAAATGCCATGTAATCTAACATATGCTGTCATTCACGACAAAATGGTTCAGCACTTCAGGCCCAAAACAAACAAGTATACAGAGAGGTTCAAGTTTCGAAAATGTATTCAGTCTTCAGGAGAATCAGTTACTCAATTCGTAGTGAGAATCAAACAACAAGCAGCCAAATGTATGTATGAGCAGTATTTAGATGAGGCACTTGTTGAACAATTTCTTATTGGTGTACAATCTGACAGTACTCGGAAAAGATTATTATCTGAAAGTGATCTTTCCTTTGCTAAATGTCAAGAAATTGCTTTACATTGTGAATTATTAGAACGAGAAATTAAATTATTCTCGAATAAGTGCAATGCAGATTCTGTAACTTTTGCCACCAACTCAAGAAATTTGACGCGGATGAATCCAGATCGTCAAACAGACCCTTCAACGAGTTCACACTCGGGCGAAACGAGGCAGAAGAGCTACAATCAACCTCAGAACTCAACTGCTACCAAGCAAAATCCTCACTCCCAGTGCGGCAACTGCACAAAGAATCACTCACAAGGTCTATGCCCGGCAAGAAACGCAATCTGTAGCTACTGCAAACGACAAGGCCATTGGAATATACGATGCAGAAAGAAGCTGAAAGATAGAGCCATGAATAGAACGTCCAGTTCAACCTCACGGAGCACAACATCCGATGAGTTGTCTACGTTCAGCTTCAACCATCTCAACACTGATGCGCTCAGTCATCATTCCACTCTGGTTACTTCTACTCAACACATTTTGGAACACCAAATCAGTTCGGATAGCTTCATAATAAATCTCCAAATCAATAAGTGTATTGTTAAATGTGAAGTAGATACTGGGTCTGCTGTTACTCTTTTCAACGAGAAGTATTTTGATCAGTTGTTTCCACACTATATTAAATGTAATTCTAGCCTACGATTACGAGGTGTAAACGAAGGATATGTACGTGTTACAGCACAAACAACCGTCAAACTATACTTAGACAATAGAGATTATACTTTACCTGTCTTTCTCTGTCAGGAGAAACTTTTATATCCATTGATCGGTCGTACGTGGTTGGACATTATTCAACCATCTTGGAGGCGATTATTAGTTACAGCCAGTGTTCTTTCAACTAACACAGTACAAGGTACTATTACTAGCGCTGGTGCCGACGACCTAAGGCGAGAAATTTCTTCTAGATACGAGAAAATCTTTGATGGTGATTTGTCCAAGCCAATTGCACCTTATTTGGTCGATATACCACTGAGATCCAACTCTGCACCGATATTTCGTAGACATTACGAAGTTCCTTACGGTATTCGAGACCGTGTTCAGGATTCTATTCAAAATCTAGTGAAAGTAGGGTTATGGGAACCGGTCGAATATTCTGATTGGGCCTCACCACTTGTCGTTGTTACCAAGAAAGATGGCTCACTTCGTCTCTGCACTGACTTCTCAGGAACTGTGAATAAAATGACTGAAAACGTCAAGTTTCCCATTGCTAGAGTCGAGGATATTTTCTCTAAGTTGACCAGGTGTAAATACTTTACGGTAATTGACCTTCAAATGGCTTACGGACAGTTGGAACTTTCTGAAGCTGCCAAACGCATCACTGTCGTCAACACACCTTGGGGCTTATATAAACCTCACAGACTACCTTTTGGCATAAACATAAGTGGAGATCTGTTTCAAATGGTCCTAGCGAAGATACTAGATGACATTCCCGGAGTTTCTTTCTACTTTGATGACGTCATCATCGGAGGTGAAACATTGCAAGAATGCTTCACACGCACGTGTGATGTCCTGAATCGTCTGGCCAAACACAATGTCAAAGCGAGCGCCAGCAAAAGCCAATTCCTAACCTCATCTATCGAGTACCTAGGATACAAGATTGACATCAATGGTATACGGCCGTCAGACAAGAACTTGGAGGCCGTCCTAAATTCTCCACCACCTCAAGACAAATCACAATTACGTTCCTTCATCGGGATGATCAACTTTCATCGAAAGTTTGTACCGAACTTAGCTTCGAAACTTCATTTTTTGCTTTCTTTACTCAAGAAAAACGTCTCTTGGAACTGGGACGATAACTGTCAACACGAGTTCGACAACATCATGGCGGAACTTCGACAGGTAAATCCTATTGTACCTTTCGATCCAACAAAGCCAGTTGTACTTATCACTGATGGCTCTCCTTTCGGCTGTGGCGCACAATTGTGTCATCGAGTTGATAGCGGTTTACAGACCATCGCCTGCTCTTCTACCACCTTCAGTGAGACGGAGCGGAGATACTCCCAGGTAGAGAGAGAAGCTCTAGCCATAGTTCACGGAATCAAGCGATTTCACAAATTTTTACTCGGATCCAAGTTCGAGATTGTTACAGACGCACGTGCTGTAAAGTTTATCTTTTCTCCGGATCGAGCCATTTCGAAACATTCATCCAATAGATTGATGAGATGGGCTCTACTTTTATCTTCATACCAATATAATATAATTCATTCCAGCAAGGTAGAAGTATCTGACATGCTAAGCAGGTTGCCTACGCAAACACGTGACACAATACCAGCTGGAGAAGAAGAACTTCATGCATATTTCGGGTCCATTGAAGACGCTGTAACTCCTCTTTCTCGGGACGCAATACAGAACGCCACTTCAGAAGACCCACTGCTCTCTTTAGTTGTGTCCTGTGTAGTAAATGGTTGGCCAGATCAACTCAACACGTCTACTGAACGAAAGAAGCTCGCACCGTTCTTCGAAAGAAGAGCTCACCTTACGTACGAGCAGGGAACGCTCATGTGGTCGGGTAGATTTATCATTCCCACAGTTAAACGGAATGAAGTTCTTAGAGCTTTACACGATGGACACATAGGCTCAACTCGTATGAAAGAGTTGTGTCTATCCAGATTTTGGTGGCCAGGCATGTCAGCAGAGATTACGGATTTTGTAGCGAGCTGCAATACATGCCGAGCTAATGCTCCTAAGGTCCGCAACGGACCCGATTCTTCATGGCCTCTCGCTTCGTACGTGAACGAGAGATGGCATATAGACCACTTTTTCTTTGCAGGGCGTAAGTTCCTACTGATAGTAGACGCCTTCAGCAAGTGGACAGAAGTATGGCCTGTACACACATTGGACTCAAAGGAAACGATCCGCTGGCTTATGCAATCTTGCGCCACGCTAGGGATACCAAATACTATCGTATCCGACAACGGCCCAACGTTCACTTCTCTCGAATTTCGTAACTTCTGTCTTAAGAATGGCATCAAACATGTTACTTCACCGCCTTATCACAGCCCTAGCAACGGGTTAGCCGAACGATACGTTCGTACTGTCAAAACCGCTCTGGTCAAGCTTATAACTGACAAACCCAATCTGAGCACGCTTGAACTTGATATGGGGATCGCCAACCTTCTTTTCATCCTTCGGAACACGCGACTGGGTGGAAAAGGAAGCCTACCAGCACTTTCGGTCTTGAAACACCAACCCAGATTTTGGTGGGAACCAAACAATGTGCCTCTGTCGAGTGAATCTCCGTTCAAGCCGAGGAAGTCAGCAAAGTTTCGGAACGACTCTTCGTCGAAATATGGTACTTTCGCCATCAACTCAGCAGTTTGGGTTCAATCACCTAAGCACGGTACTCCAAATTACATCCCAGGAGTTGTCATTCTCTTTCTCCTCTTCCATCGCTTCCTCAGGTGTTTCTTGGTGTGCAAGATCTTCTGCAGCGGTTGAATTTGTGTCCTCGCTAGCAGATAGAGGCGATTGTTCTGTGGTCGGTTCGATTCCTTCCATAGTCATATCTTGGTTATCGTCCACAACTACAGGACTGGCATCAGGAAACTCTATATGGTCTAAGGTAACTTGGCTGACTTCGTTTACTCCGACATGTTCTGCGTCATCAGCATTTATCTCGGTTACATCTTCCGTTTCTTTTGTGTCATTAGCGGTGTTGTCAATCTCATTTTCCTGTTCCATCGGTACCGACAGGATTTTTGGTCTTTCTTCAGTTAAATCTACAGCGTCGTCGGCAAACGATGAATGGCTTGAGGTTGATTCGCTTATCTCCGAAGACGAGTCGTTATTGTCGGCAGCGCTGGAACCAGTGCTCTCATCCTCATCTGGGGAGCCTGATATTAGCACCAGATTCTCTGCTTCACGTTCCTCTGCTTCCGTGGAATCAGTGGCAGTGGCTGTCACCTCAACTTCAGATGAGGAGTCGTGGGCTTGCTCTCCAGAAGATTCGCCGATGTCTTGTTTACTCTTGGAGCAACAGCGTTTGCTAGGCTTCCCTGCTGCTGGAGTCTTCCTTTTCCTGATGGGTTCTGCGCCCGAGTGCCTGGAAACTGCCTTATTGGCGTCAGAGTTCGACTCTACTCTCCTTATCTTCTTCACTTCTGAACGCATGTCGACGGTCGAATTACCTCTCTTGGTAGCCAGGGCAGCAATCCTTTCCATCCAGTCTTCCCCCTCGGAATTTTGTATCTTTCTGTAGGCACGGTAACCAAGAAGCAACTTGACACTGCGTTGCACTGCGTGCAAAGCAACCCCGTCGTAAGGTGTTTCCTGACCAGACTGCTTGTGACGTTGATTCAGCTTATGTAGGCTCACGGTGTGCACCACGTTGTGAAGTAGCCATTCGCTGTGCGAGAAACCATTCTTCCGGGTCACCTTCTCACCCTCATCCGATAAGGTAGCGATGCATGCAATCTAGCCGGGTACCCAGGACCAGGTCCTAGCACACCTCACTCATCTCCGAGAAGGTCTACCAGGGTGCGCCGCCCACCAGATCGATACGGTCATCAGCATATCTGATTTTTTTTTTTTTATGGGACACCTGGAGGGATGATACGGTCCAGATATGGCTACAAGGCTTGGTCTTCACGGCCAAGAAGAAGAAAAATCACAAGCAGATATATTCTGTGTAATGCTTGATATCATGGTTCAATGTTTTTTTGTATGTTTCGGACATAACGTCCAGTGAATATTAAATATGTTAATTGTTTACCGTCTGGTTATTAATCCACATTACCAAGTCCTTCACCCCGAACCCTATCACATACACTCTCTCAGATTATTTCACTTCTGCAATACGTAATTTATACATTCGGATTGACATTACCTGCATTGCCTACACTAGGTGTGGAAAATAATATATTTCTAATGCACGCCTTCATTAGCGATGCAACCTTGTAAGCAAAGGGTCCCGGGTTCGATACCCGGCAGGGGCGCCGACTTGTCAAAATTATTGGAGGAGCTCTGATCACTGAAATAAATTAATGAATGGTTCATTCTCTCCCTTTTTTAAGTTTTGGCCTCAGAGTTCGGAATCTCATAAAAGCCCACGAATTCCTCAAAAATATCAAAATTTTTATTCACAGTTGTAATGCAGAATATTAATTGTCCACGAATGGATATGTCACAAGTTTCGTCAACCATAATAGCAAAATATTCCCGACTTTTAATACCTGCTACCACGGAGCGCAAAACAGATCTCCCTATTATATCAATGATCTCGTTCTGAATGTCATGTGAGAGCCATTTGTAGCCCAAACGTCCCATCTACTACCCTAGTTCATGCACATCGTCTCTTGAAACTCTTTTTAGTAAAAATTTTAACGATACTCATAATTACATACTTAGTATATAGTAATAAGTCATGTGTATTGCTGTCTCTCGTCATAGCCCCCCCTCCAAAGTTGATGGTTTAGCGGTCTCAGACCCCCAAATTGATGGTCTAGAATATTTCAAATGTGCATTTAAAGTTAAGTTCATGTTGTACAATTCAGAGTAAACTTTACAAGACAAGCAAAATAATACATTAGATCCTCTAAAGCAAAATTATTTGGGGGCTCTGCCCCCACATCGTTAACATTGTGGGGCTCGAGCCCCCCCAAGCTCCATGGAGTCGGCGCCTATGATACCCGGTGGAGGCAGGTAGTGGTTTGGATCCCACTTTATACTGTAGGTCTAGTCCCGATTAACCTTACTGTGCATAAAGTGGACTTAAAACACAAACTCAAACAAACAAATAAAAATTAGCAATCCATTGCGACGCACACGAACATATGAGGAGTTATGTTCACTGATTCTTGCTTTCAGTTCTTCAATATTTCCCATTGCGGATGCAAACACTTTATCCTTCAAATAACTGCCGAGGAAGAAATCTGGGGCAGTTATACCATAGACCAATGTATAAGACTCTTATACATTGGTCTATGGTTATACTGATCGCAGGCCCAACTGGCTGCTGTCCTACTTTTTGCTACATCTGTCCACCAATTGTCTTCGGGGGTGTATGCCTCGATGAATGTGAACGAAAGCTGTAGGGGTAACATCGCTCTCCCGTTACTATGTTGCCAAGTGTACGTCTGTTTTTGTCAGTTGTTTTCATTGGCTGGTTTGTAGAGAGATTTAGTGGTTTGTGTACTAATTAACTATGCTTTGTATACTATTGTACAATTTTTATCCATCAACGGCGCTGAACAACTCCCTCCCCCCCGTTTTGCAACGTTCTGTGTATCTGATGCTCATCTGTCTCGTCCCGCCAGGAACTTTCGGTGCCTTGTGACTCGAAAATGACCGATGTCAGTCGAAGAGAATTCAACTGATCGCTGATTCGTTGTTTCCCAGTCGCCAGTTGGAATTGCGAGCGGTTTACGTCTGGTGGCCTCGGTGGCCAAATAATGTCACCAAAACGCCGAATGATGTGGGAAGAATTGGTTCAATGTGTTCACGCTGAGGATCGTAGCGGGCTACAACCAGTTATAAGAATATGTGGCCTATTTACTCAATTTTCTTTGTACATAAAATGTATAAATCATGTATTTATTTTCAGGTTTTCTTGACCAATTGGGGCGTAATATTAGGAATGTCTAAGACGAGGTCCATGCATATATTCAACATAGACGAAGGGTCCTGTTTAACACACAACAATAACTTGAAATTAGTTATGGAGACGTATGTATATTTAATATCTTTCACTCATTGGTTTCTATCTAGAGGGGCCAGAATTTGCTATTTGTTTTCATCGCATAATTAAGACAAAACTCTTACTGAACACTCGTATTAGGGGTGGTCAGCATAGGCCGACTTTGGGGCAAGGCACTTTCTGCCCCCCCAAATAGCTCCACGTAGAAGGATTCATTTTATGTATATTTAAATATATAAAGTATTGTTTATGCCGATCTTGCCCCAAACAATTTACCTTACCCCCAAAATGTATCTTAATTTGGCGGCTCTGGTGGTCAGTGTCCAAATTTACCTATTTAAGAGGGGGAAATGCATATTTTACTTGTTTTAGGAGTTAAGAAGAAATGGTATATCACTCACACACTCCCCACATAATGAATTTTCATAAGGGGACTAGAGAGGCAGGGGAGCCGTCGTAGCTATTGAAACAATATGGAAAAGCTATTGAATATACAGGGTGAGGCAGAAACATTTAGACGTTTTTTTATTTGGTTTGGCACCATGCTGACATACTTGTAGGTGGCGTCATGCAGCCTTTGGTCGGAAGAACATCGAGCGTTTGCTGGGGAAACTTTCCTTAGAAACAATGACTGGTTCTGTTTCAAGTTATTCGACGACATTTTGACATCAGAAGGAATGGAAAGGTTCCGACACGTCAATCAATGTTGAATTGAGTTACACAATTCAGCACTACTGCATCCATTGTCAGCAAGAGGTCTCCTTTCCTTCCGATGTCAAATTGGCGTTGAAAACACGCGGAGTTGCAGTAATTGTTTCTAAAGAACGTTTCCACAGCAAACGCTCGATGCTCTTCTGACCAACGCTGCATGGCGACTGAAGGATTTAAACCGCTCTACCCAGGAAGGTGTGTTTCACCACGCCTCCTAAAGTGTTGTCGGCATGGCGCCAAATTTAATTCGTCTATTTTTTTCTGCCCCACCCTGTATTACAAAATGTATTCTAGTGCAGCCACTGCCATCAGATCATTCACTATAAGTTCAAGTTCCATTCTTGCAAAGTGTATGCTGTATCATGACAACGACCGACCCTTCATTTAATATCTGATGTTTGGGATGCTAGCTAGATGCCACAAGTGTCAAGTCGGAGCTTCTTTCAAATTGTGATGATTTCTTATATTGATCATGTGCTAATTTTAATCCACATCATAACATATTAAAGTCCACACGATCAAAGAACAAACCCGGACTTTTCGTCTCAAGACGTGAGAGTTTCAAAGAGCAAAAAGCGGTGTTGCCACAAACACCTGTTTTTTTCTTAGTTGTAAATCACACCTTCTGCTGTCAAGATGCACCCTTTGCTCGCTGTTCAGGGAGAGACAGAATCTTAGATTCGTTCGTTTGCTACCCTGGGGCGACCGTTAGGTATAGCCTCCCCTTGGCCTACTTGGAGGTCCCTTTGCCAACTATTTCGAAAACATTTGCAATCACCCTTATGTTTGGCAACGCAGAATGCCACAAGAATTTCCCCTCACCATGGCAACTGGACCAAGCCGATTGGTTTCAAGGGTTCATGTGACCATTTGACGGAAAATACAAAAATAGTATTTCAAGTTGGTTCTTTGATCGCTCATGCTTTAAGTCCATCTTACCATTTAAACAATTGCTCCGGATATGAAAAAGATTACCGCCTTGTAACACTTGGCACAATTCTGTTCCCTTCTTTGATCTACAGGGTTATTTTTTATACATGGAATAATTGGAATTAGCCATAATTTACGAACCCCGTGTCATACATCTTTCAAATTTCAGTGGAATGTTCTACAGACTTGGGAGTTTAAACCACAGTATGTTCAATGTGTGCCCCTTGCTATCACGGACATTGCGCAACCTGACAACGAAATTGCGCACCACTGCTGCTAATGTTTCCTCAGAAATATTGAATATTTCTGCTTCTACGGCATTTTTCAGTTTTTGAATTATTGTAGAGTTAGTCTGGAATACTTGTCTTTAAGGTAACCCTAAAGAAAATATTCACAGGGGGTCATATCCGGTGTCATTGGTGGCCATTCAAACCCCTTCCCGTGCACTTGGATAAAATGATTAGACAACACACGGTGATCAAACATCTCCTCAAGATAATCAAGAATTATTGTTGCCGTGTGAGGTCTCGCGCCATCTTGTTGAAACCAGCAGGTGGAAGTATCAACAACATGCCAAACAAAAATAAACAGAAAACATCATTCATCAACGGTTGCATACGGGTGCACGATTATTCTGCACAGCTCATCTGAACTTTTGCGGCGTCCTGTTTTGTGAAATGTTAGGTGTGATCACCGCTACAATGCAACGATGCTTTCGAATATGGTTCTCACCACTTTCCCCAACACTCTTCTTCCTGAAAACACCAATATCAAACCTACATACTGCATTTTCTACTTTCTGTACACAAAACCAATGGTGGCATGTATAAAAAATCACCATGTACTTACATGATATAAATTGTCCACATATGGGTATAAGTTACATTTTTAGTGTATAAATACAGGTCTTCCAATACAAACGGAGCATTATATTGATATGGAAATAAAAATGGCACATGTATGCATGCATGCTAACGGAAATACGAGCAAACATTAGAAGCTTTTCGATTAATTGAATAACTTCTTACAGGTGTGTAGAAGATAAACAACGTTGCAGAGGTGATATAGAGTACTTAGATGCATCAACCTATTCACTAATAAGGAAACTACAATTCACACACTTCCAGACAGACCCATCAATATTTAAAGTAAGTATTGAAATTACGAAGCTTCCTTCAAAACATTTGCACCCTGCTCTACCAACCGAACTACACAGTCAGCAATGGTTTCACCTGATTTTTCGCTTTCCCTGTTTTACCTGCGTGGAATTTTCTCTGTCAATACTAACGCTATGGGATATGTTGCCTCTGAAACACAGTGCGAATTAACTGGTGAGATGTCGGGGATTTCCCCCCACAATAAATTATGTCACTGTCAAGAGAAAATTATTTTTATTCCTGCCAGGGATGTTTTTATTCCCCTTAAAGTAAATAGGATTGAAAACATGCAGTATACCATGTAACAATGTAACTATGTAACAAACAATTGAAAAATCAATCATGACCATTACTGGTCCATTCATCAAAGATTTCCCTGCTGGTTAAACATGGGCACCATTATGAAAGTGACCAACCTTACCGAGCCGAGACAACATCAGGCTGTTTATGTGGCACAGTTCTGATATTTCACAAGTATGAAAGTGTTTACAAGAAACTTGTGACTGTAGAGTGCGTTACCTAAGTAAGTATGCAGTACACCTAATTAACATTATTATCTTTTTAAATAGATTAATCTAAAGATATAGAATTTTGTTTGTATTACAGAGTGCTAGAATAATTTCCAATTTTTTGTGTACAACGTGTAACTTATCAGTGGTGCTTGAGTCATGATGAATAGTTTGGACTTCTAACCACATACTTAGTTTTTGTTTCCCAATGTTTCAGAGACCGATTTTCTCTCCGCTTTTAGGGTAATTTATTGTATTTTGTGGTTATAAAGGTGGTCCTCGAACAGAGGATTTGTCTGGATAAAGAAGCCAATATGGACGGTAATGCCTGGATGAATTATTTAGCAGTAGACGAGACTCCACCCTTTGCAGTAGTCTGGGGAGGTAGACTTGCTTTGATAGCTTTGATCAGAGTGAAAAAAATGGAAACAAAATTGAAATCAGCACCAAATACTTACAACAGAAAATATATTGCCTAGCCGGCACTAAATACTTAGAATATAAAACAGAATGCCTGGCCAGCACTAAATAATTTTCCTATGCAGTACTGAACATGTTGACTGTGTTCTCTAAATACGTACATTCTGAGTTCTGGAACTATTTACCGGGTGACCAGAATTAACGTTACCCAACTCAGAGCCATCTCTAGCCTGTTTGACGCATCGTATAGGCTAAATCTGAAATTTGGTGAATCTACTATGCAGACCGTGGGGAAGAGGATAGAGAAAAAAAGAAAAAAAATAGTTCGATTTTCGGCCACCAGGTTGAAATGTGGCGCTGTACTTCCATGATGGGTTTTAATAATGACGTAAACTGCTCGAATTGGATATGGATTTGCCTTTACCTTGCAATCTTGCAATAAACGAGAGATTAATTTCTCGCAACTTCCAGCCACTAACAAATGTCTTTCTAATTAATAACTCAGCTAAATCACTTAACGTGAGTGCTGAAGAAAAGTTCGGAAGTGATCACCATGCCATTAAATAAGATAGAACGTGCATTGCTGGTGAATCAAGTGATGTGATATGTGTTAACATGCCAAGACGTTTGACCATTGAGAGATGCGCTGCCATTAATCTTACAGGCCATCTTGTCCTATTTTAATCTGTGATGATTACAGCGCCACATTTCAACCTGGTGGCGGAAAATTGAACTATTTTATCGCCGTCCTCTTCCCCATGGTCTGCATAGTGGATTCACCAAATTTCAGAGTTCTACGATGCCTCAAACAGGCTACAGAGGGCTCTGAGTTGGGTAACTTTAAATCTGGCCACCCGGTACATAGGACCACATAACACAATGCAATAATCTGAAAACGGTGACAGAGCCAGTACACAAAACAAATACAGTGGTTAAAAGTCCAAACCATTCATCACGAACTACTGTACGGTTTGTAACCTATCTTTTATAGAATGTGATACATTCCCCGTGGGAGATACCCTACATATCACTGCTGAGTCCTGACAGATTCACAAGCTCCCAGCGCTACCTGGACACTATAAGCTTCAACGTACACCAGGTGTCGAGTTCTCCAGGCTTGTCTCTCCTGTCTACAAAGCAAAAGAAGTGCTTCTTGAAGGACGAGAGGAAACTCGGAGTTGTGGATGGATATTCTTTCAATGCTTGCCTCATGCAGTGTAGAATGGAAACCGCTGTGGATTTGTGTGGATGTGTGCCTCACGTTTACAAAAACACAGGTAAGTTAAAAAAAAAAACAGCCCTTGGTTTTGACTGAGTGAAATTTTAAGTACACTTTATGCAAAGAAAGGCTAATCGGGACTGGACCTATAGTTTAAAGTGTGTTCCGAACCACTAGGTGCCTCTGCGCCATCGGAGAGGTCCCCAGTCCTTGGTTTACCTGTTAGAATTCTTTTATTTGCATCCCCGGGAAACTGTAGTGAAGAAATGTTGAGATGGTCCTGGTAGAACAAGATAGAAAAGGTACACATGATTCTCTCAAGACTCTGATATTTTAATTAAAGTATGTGCTTCCTCGATGGAGTGGTGGTAAAGTTGTCGTCTTGTAATCAAGGCGTCCCTAATTCGATCCATGCTGGAGGTACTTTAAACTGTACATCCAGTCTCGATTAGCTATCTGTGTATAAAAATGGTCAAACACCATAAATATAGTCGCTGAAGCTTCTTGACAGTTTTATAAACAAAGCACTAACATGTTCGATATTGTTGGACTATAAAACTTCAAGATATGTACTTTTTTTTTTTTTACAAATTTGTTAAATTTGAGAAAACTTGAATAATAGAAATGTCACGTAATAAAATTATATTCTTCCTTTGAATATTAAGGAAATTAATAAAATAGATTTCAATTACATTTATATTAAATTGTTCTTTTGTAAATATGTTTGTAACTTCTTTAATAAAATATTTTCTGACAGGAATAAAAAAATAGGTTAAAACTACGTAAAAATCATGCGTTTTATATTCGTAAATATAACAAGATGTTAGACAGCTCTGTTAACTATCCAAAGTAGAGATTATGAAAAGATATTAGTCTAGAAAATCAGTAAAAAGTTTAAATATGTTTTATTGCCTCTTTAACTTCCTTATATAATATAAAACTATTTAACTATTTTCATTTAAAACGAAACTATTTTTCACATGTGAAGAATGATTTATTTATGGCATTGTGTTCACAGGTGAATTAAAAACTTGCAATGCAACTGGATTATATTGTCTCTTTCATTACAAAGGTAACTGTATACTATTATTCATTGTATTTAGCCTATATCTTTGGAACTAAGACTATTTTAAATTCAAAATTTATATTATCTAATGGACAATGGTGATTCCAATCGCTTCTTGAAAGATATTAATATTTTGAACAGTTTAAATCAAATCATATGTTTTAAAACCAGAGGTCCCAGATTGGAACTTTAGATTAGAAAAGGTATATTATTGTGTTTGTCCCATCATCCACTTCATCAGTTCATTATTCATCCTTATCTTCGTCATTAATCCAAGAGCTAACAAATCGACCTAAAGTTGAGGACTAAAAGTGGTAAACGTTGTAAGTGCCAAAAGCGAAAGTGTTGGGAAATCGCATCGTTCCGCACATCAGCCCGTAAGAACGTTCACACTAGTGACCTCTTTACACGCCCTTTGAACTACTTAGAGGGCTACCAGCTACTTTTCACGTTCACCACATTATAAAGCATGGCACATTTCACAGTTTAACGTAGAAAACGGTGTTTGAATTATTTTGGCACTTACAGCGTTTACCAATTTTAGTCTTAAATTACTGATGTAGAAAAAGAGGAAGATATCTAATCACATAACTACCAGATACTTCTTTCAAAGTCAATGGTCCTAGGTACACTCGCCTCAATTAGTACTCCGGCAGTTTGTTTCTTTATACAGCATATTTGCAGTAGATACAATTCAAAATACAAGTGTATCAATATACGCTGTATATAATACAACTTATTACTAACTTCGTTGACCCTGTACGAAGCATGTAATAAGACATAAATGACTCGTTGTAAATGTATCATCACTATTTCATCATTCATCCTTGTAAACTAATACACGTTTAAACTTGTCTAAACTAATACATTTATGCTTTATATAGTATTTGTGTGGAAACCACACACTCTATTAGAATATAATGAATCACTTTCATATTTTTTAAGCATAT
The DNA here is from genome assembly GCF_977018435.1 of Lepisma saccharinum. NCBI lineage: Eukaryota > Metazoa > Arthropoda > Insecta > Zygentoma > Lepismatidae > Lepisma > Lepisma saccharinum. The sequence continues at coordinate 11,151,347 of NC_139235.1, forward strand.
GTGTCTCTCTACAGAAATCTTTCTGGATAGACAACTTACACAGAAGTGTAAGTGCCTGTCAGAGTGTGACCAACTTGTTTACTCGGTTCAATCGGAAAAGTACATAGAGGAACATAGCAGGTAAATGTCTTATATTTGTTACAACAATCATGAGTGGCATGTGGAATGTAGGTGAACTCTCAATTGAGAAACCTGAAAAGCATACATAATAATTTTCATTGCTTATTTATTTAACAATGAAGGGTTTGCACGTTTAACCTTAATACAAACACATTGAATTCAATTAGATATGGCTATGTGAAATAGATCCCATTTTCTATTGGAACAGCAGTATTGCAACCCCTTCATAAACATCTTTATGACATAAACACTGAAAAAAACCTAACAAGGATTCATAGGCACTGGTGCCAACTTTTGCAAAATATTGAGTGGGCTGAACTTGGAGATTTGTTTCATAATTTTTATGCAATAATACACATCACAAGTAAGTTGAGGATTTGCTTTAGAATGTGTTTTTTGTTTCTTGAGGAGGAAATATAGGCTTTATCGTTTAAAAACAGTTTCAGACCATTTCTGAGAGAAATATAGTGGCCTTTTCTTCACCTATACTTTAGTCTTGTTATGAAATACTACTATTTTAGGTTTATTTCTAAACCAACTGCTTTTTGAGTGCCTAATCCTAAAACATTACAAAAATATATCCATGTTTGTCAATTTTGATGCATATTTTTCACTTTTCTGTGCTTTTTACCTGCCTATTTTTCAAGAGTTTTTAGTCGCTATCGATCCCCGCCTTGGTTCTAAGCTCTTATCTTCCCTTACTTTCCAAAACACGCTCTGACTACGGAGAGTGAAATAATATAGGACACTGAAAAGGTATCATATTGGAGAGAATCAGCTGAGACTTCGTAAGTTCAGCTCCGTTGAAACATTACCTGGCTAATTTTTACCCCTACGCGTGCTATCTCTTTTTTTCTCAATTTCATCAATTGTGTAATGCAATAACAATGTTTACAATTAATAAAATTAGATTAATAAATAAGGAATTCATCATTCAGTCTCTTCTCGCCTCATATTTCAGGTGTTTCCATTTAACTCTGAACCTTCTAATTCGCCTGAATTTATTTACCAACTTTAAAATACTTTAAAAATGCATTTCTATGTGGATATCCACAATTTATCGCATGCACTCTCTATTTTTAACAGGCAAACTAATAGATTACCCGAGAGAGTACTGATACAATATGTATTACACGAAATACCAAGAACGGGTTTGTTTCGAGATGTTCTTTATGGGTGGTTTGATTTATTAGGTAAGTGCTCTTAAGTCTCTTCCTCAATATACAGGGTGATTCAGTAAAAGTGTCCAAAAAGGAAACAGGAAAGAGTTGATGCACCACTGAATATTATTGTATTTGAAGTGGATATTATCAAGTTATAAATCCTTAAAGTAGTTTGGGTACTAAAGGGTTGAGTACGGTAGTGGTGAACATTCTATTATACAAGTTAATATAGTAAGCATTCGTTGTAAAACAATTTAGCCATGCTGGTGAAAGGATTAAATAAACTTACATTTACACAAATGATTAATTTGGATTTATTAAGTGGAAAAACTTTAAAAGGTATGAGTTCAAGCTTTCATAATTTCACCACACTGCACAGAAAGCCCATATGCTGAAAAGTCTGTACAGCAAGTGTCTGACGTGAATCAGTCGACCCCTCCGGTCAGCTGATGCCACTTGGCAGTGCTGGCCTCACACAATGGCGGAATTTACAGGTACTACACACCTTATGGTCATATCTCCCCCTCCCTGGAGAGAATAATTTTTGACATAGGAAAAAATTATTTACAATACACAAAATATAGAAGAAAATATAACAAGTTTAGTCCAAAGTTCAAAATAAATATTTGAATAAACAAAAATCAACTTAAATTTTTATCCGGTTACACACTTCAGGATATTTGTTCATAAATTCATCCAAATAAAATTTCCTTTTTTCTATACTACACTTCCATTTTTTCAAGTTTTCTACATGATGGTTTTCTGTTACTTTTCCTTTACTTAATTCAGCTAACAAATTATCTTTTCCTCTGCAGTACTCCACTTGAAAGTCATAATTTTGGAGTTGTAAAGACCATCGCAAAAGACGTGAATTCCAATTTTTTGCATGTCGAAGCCAGATTAGGCAACGATCATCACATACAATAGTAAATCTGTTACCTAGGAGATATTCCTTGCATTTATTAATACAAAAAAGAATACTAAGGCATTCTAATTCACTAATTGTATAGCGTGACTCATAATCCCTAAGAGTTCTACTCATGTATGATATTACATGTTTTTCACCATTAATAATTTGGTATAAGTAACCACCAAGACCAACAGAAGATGAATCGGTTTGAATGTAAAATCTGCTTTCAAAGTCTGGATGATAAAGCTTGACATCCTGTACAATTGCTTCTTTTAACAAATCGAAACTAGATTGTTCTTTGTCTCCCCAGTGCCAATTTTTCCCTTTTTTCAGCAACTCGTACAAGGGTGAACATAAATTCGAAAAATTTGGAATAAATTTCCTTAACCAAGTAAAACATCCAATGATTTTTTGAAAACTTTGAACATCTTTAGGAGGTTGTAATTCAACTATTGCCTTAACTCTATCAGGATTCATACTGATACCATCTTTATCTATGATATGTCCTAAATACAATAGTTTTTCTTTGCAGAAAAATGTCTTTTTCAACTTTATGGTCATTCCAGCCTGCCTAAGCTTTTCAAATACTTCTCTCAGATCTTGCAAATGTTTTTCAAAACTTTCACTACGTATACACAAATCATCTACATATATGATAACAGAGTCACTTAAAGTGTTACCTAGAACTTTAGACATAGCCATTGTAAAAGCTTGGACACCGTTACATGTACCAAAAACCAATCTCTTGAATTGAAATTGTTTTCCTTCAAAAGCAAACGCCGTGTAAGGCCTAGACTTTTCTGTAAGAAGTATATGATGAAATCCAGCGGACATGTCTATGACTGAAACATAAGGTTTATTCTTAAATCCTCTTAAAGCAAGTTCAATATTTATTGGACGTAATTGGCTGATTTTTTTATGTAAGTTTATAAGCCTAAAGTCTGTACACACTCTTATACCTCCAGAATATTAAGGTACTACAACTAATTGATTTAAATATGGAGATTCACAAATTTCAATTATATCCCATTCTAACAATTTTTCAATATAATCTCTCACATCCTTTCTATATTGGTAAGGAATAGGGTAAGGCTTACTTACTAATGATTCTTGAGTATCTAGTTCAATGTTATGTTCATGTACATTACACACACACCTGGTTTCTCATCAAATAAATCTTGAAACTCTACAACCAAATTCAACAATTGCTTCTTTTCTTCTATTGACAAGATTTCTGCCTGATCTACCTTGTTTCTCAAATCTGTAGTATTGGCAACCATTTCTGATACATTTTTATTTAATCCAACATTCAAACATTCTTGAAATATACCATCTACTTCTTCAGATACACATGGTAAAAGCTTAATCAACTTTTTACTTTGAGCCGTCTTGAATAACAATTCATTACATGAAAAATCTATATTGGCTCCTATATTGTATAAGAAGTCTAAACCTAATAAAATTCCAACATTTAGGTTTTTTACCACTACAAATTCTATTAAAATATCTTCTCCATCAAAACTTAGATTGACAATGATCTTGCCTAATACCTTTTGTTGTTTCTTGCCAGAATAATCTACAAGTATTATGTCTGTTACTGATTGTAAAATTGGTCGTGTAACTTCTTGAGTAATCTCTTTCCATTTATCTGCAGAGAGTAACGAGAGTTCACTACCCGAGTCTACGAGGCATTTATAATCTAAACCATTAATTTCACAATTAATAAAGCATGTACCTTTTATTTTTTATCTAACATTAATAGGCAAATTCATGTTTTTTGTACTGAATTTCTCTTCTTCTATCATCAAGTCATTATAAAAGTCAACATCTACTTGGCAAATATGTACATAAGTGTAAAGCTTAGGTCTACACTCTGAATTTATGTTAATGGTTTTCAATAAAGTTTCATCACTACTGTCAAAATCTTGAATCTTATGTTGGTATGACACAACAGCATTATCTTCGCTTATTGTACCCTCTGTCGCCATACTAATAGGTTCACAATTCAGTTTAAACTTTCATGAGGCAAAAATTCTCAAAGAAGAATTTTCTCTTACACCACTACTATTATTCCTATTTGGAAAATTTACTGCATGTACTACACCAGTATTTTCTTCAAATTCAGTATTAGTACTACTTGTTCGCATCAGAGGCTTCCTCTGATTAAACCTATTATATGGATTATATCTATTTCTATCATTAAATCTAGTATAATTTTCATTTCTGTAACCTCCTTGGTAATCATTGAAATTGTTCAGAGATCTATTGCTTACAGTATTATTTCTAGATTGATAATCTGTATTGTTGTTATACCTTCTATAGAAATTAAATCTATCACGATTGTTGTTACCAACATTTCTTGCACTATTATTTACATTTCTGGATGTATTCGGTTCAACATTACCATCAAACTTTCTTACATTTACTTGCCTAACAAACCTACTGGATGGCTTTGAATCTACATCATAAGAATTATAAAGAGCTTCATGTCTTGAAACTAATTCAGCTTCAATTCCCAATGAGATATTAGGCTGATTAAGTATAGCCTCTTTCACTTTCATTGGCATTTGATGAGCAATGAGAATAAGTTTTTGCTGATCACTCATTTCAGGTTGAACTACATTTAACACATTTACCTGTGACCAGAAATAACCTAACAAACTTTGTTTACTCTCCTTGGAAAATTTCTTACATAGTACATTTGTTAAACAAGTACTCTTCCATGATGGACTTTCAAACACATTTAGAAACAATTTTTTAAAAGTTTCATAATCATCTATCAACTCTTTGTTTTGATCAAACCAATGTTTTGCAACACCCTTAAGAACCATAGGTATGTACTTCATGTAATGTTTAATTGGAATGTCTGACATTACAAAACTATCTTCAATTTCTTTTAAAAACTGAGACGCTAAGTAATCTGTCCTTGTAGCATTGAAATTTGGCAACCTTTCAATATCAGAATATCTTAATACACCATGCTTTTTCTTGAACCTTCTATTAATTTCAGATTTAGTTTCACTAGCTACATAACCTTTTCTATCTTTATTAAAACTAGATTTTCTTTTGTTAAGACCATTTCCACTTGTTCTCAAAGAATGACTAAGTCTATATCGTTTTTTCTTATACTCTATTGAGCTTTTAGTATCAGAACTAGAAGTATCAGACATTGTACTAGTAGTTTTCTTTCTAAATGTAACATTGGAACATTTTTCTACTGGATATCTCTCATCTATTTGACTAGATCTTGAAAACCGTACATGACTAGCAATACTACTAGGATTTTTATTAAAATCACTAACTTTACTTGTGCTTTGCACTTGACTTTTGTTAGTTTGTTGCTGAGCAATGACCTGCAATGCTCTTAAGTCTTTCGAAATATCTCTTAAGTGATAATCAAAGTCAACAAATTTATTTTCTACTATTTCTACTTTTGACGCAATGTCAGTTACTTGTTGAACACAACCATTATATGTAATTTCACATCCTGTAATTTTATTTGATACTAAATGAACGCTTTGACTTAGGTCCTGTATTGTTTGACCTGTCTTCGTTGAAAGTTCTGAGAATTCTTCTTGTAACTGAACAATACTAGCATTCTGTTCACCTACTTTATTAACAACAGTGTCGTACCTAGATTGGTCAGTACCGATAATGGACTTTATTTCTCGAAGTTCAAGATCATTCTGTTTCACGTGTTCATTCAACCTTTCTTATAACTTGTTACTTTGATCGGAGCAGTTTTTTGCAACCTCGTCAATTTTTGTTTCTAACTGATTACGAAATGACTCAAAATTATTCGTCAATAAAGTTAGATTTAAATTGATCTAGGTTTTTAGACACGTTTTCCTTCACGTTAGCAACACAGTCTTCTACTAACCTTAATTTCCTTGTAATACTTTTTTCTACTTCAGAAAACTTCGAACCCAACGACGACAGCTGAGAATCCATCTTTTCATCCCTTGCCGCGACGTTCTCTTGCAGGGAGGTAACATTTTCTTGCATGGAAGCAACATTTTCTTGCAAGCCAGTAATCTGGGATCCAAAGGTAGATAGCTGCTGCTGCAATACGTCTCCTAGTCGAGATTCCAACTGCTTCAACGACTGTTCAATGTCTGGTTTTGCTGGCATTTTGCTGCAACTAGTGACCTACTTATCCTTTCCACTAAACGCACGTAGCTGGTAGTCAAAGACCATCTTCAACATTCGCGACCATCACAGTACATGGCACGGAACAGATGCTTACCTTCGTAATCAAATCAACTTTTCCCTTCGCAGCACAGTTCGTAACGTAACGGTCAAAAACTTCGTGTTTCGTTGTGCGGTCTGATATTCGGTCCGTTGTTCGTGCGCCACTTTTCATCACACTGCACAGAAAGCCCATATACTGAACAACAGATTTATTTCACAAAATGAAATAAGAAGCAAACATAGTACACGAATAGTACAGCTTTACGGAGTACTAACAGCCAGCCCAATTCGAAACACGGATTCCACACAAACATAGTGCACCGCTCACAGTCTGTACAGCAAGTGTCTGACGTGAATCACTCGACCCCGCCGGTCAGCTGATGCCACTTGGCAGTGCTGCCCTCACACAATGGCGGGATTTACAGGTACTACACACCTTATGGTCATAATAAATCGAAAGCATATCTTCCATGATTTATGCATTTATGAATTTTTATTAAAAAGGACTTCACAATTGTGGATTTTGTCTATCACAAGCATAGTGTAATTTGTATATGGAAATGGTTATGGAACTTCTTGTTGTTGCATACACAAATGTATGTATTTAAAAAAGCTTTCTTGCACAAATGCCTACAATATCTTTATTATGTAAGCAAGAAATAGGTATATACACTTGTATCAATTCAATTTGAAAGACGATGAGACAAGAATTGTTCGCAGAAAGATTTTGGTCCTTTAAAATGTATAACCAATTAAAGTAGATATTCAAGTTCTGATTATTTCCCATTGAGTATATCGAAGTAATTGCAAACGGAGTTATCTGTAATACTATGAATTAAGATTTTTATTTCTTGTATAATGCTAAATTTCACCTGAGACATTTTATTGAGTTTTGATACTTTCTCTGAGTTTTAATTTCGCATGTTATTAACGTATTTCTGTACTGAAAGTACTTTTTAAAGCTATGAAACTAGAACAAATTATGCATGCAGCCACACATTCACCTACATTGAACAGTGTCATTTTTAATTTTCGTCTTGGAAATTCCGTTTCAAAACGAATAACTGAGATTTCATTGGACAATAATTTCAATGAAGTGTACTAAATATTAATGTGGTCAAAATATTTCAATATTGAATTTCATTTACAGCTTCTTTCGGATCAACAGTTGGTTTCTTTCTGGGCTGTAGCCTGTTGTCAGCAGTTGAATTCTTCTACATTGTAATTTTCCGTCCTATTAACACAATGATTGGTACCCGAGTTCTCACACGATACAGAACTAAACAGTCTTTGCTTCGAAGATTAGAGCACCCTTTTGAAATAAGCAATGCTGTGCCAAAGCAAATACTGAGGAGAAAGTAAGTATGACTACTAAGGTCATAAATTGCATGACATGCTTATCTTTGCAATGATTGTAGATTTCACATTATGATATCAATATTTTCAAAACAAAGTCTTGAAAGTTGGTGACGATCAGGGGCGGTGATTAGGAAGGCGTGGGAGGCAGTTACATCCCTACCACTTGTTTCCACTACAGTATTCTTATATTTCATAATATTTAGATAAATATTTTAGCTTAATATTAGCACAAAGCGATATCCAAACATGATATTTATAAATTTGTTTCAGATCTCTTCCATTTCATCATCCAATCAGAAAATATAAATGGTACACGAATTTTATACAGGAAATAAAGACGTCAACATTTCATTCCTTAAAGTTTGTAATTTATGAGAAATATAATTTCGCAGAAAGGTATGGTTGATATTACTATCTATCGTGAAAAATCACATAAATACATTCATTCTTATCGAGAAACAAATATTAGAAAAATTGTGAAGTTAAATTATGTAAATTTCGATGTAAGAAATAATTATAGTTGTGGTTGTGATGTAGCTACGTTAGATTCAGCTTTAATACTAGATAATGCAGAATTGTAAACGATTTTAGTAATGTACAGTCAGCCACAATAAAAATGACTCGCCTATATCCTGAAATGATGGCTTCCCGAGAAGACTTGCTCAATTACATAACCATAATTTTTAACAGTTGTAAGTGTATGTATTACGCTTGTATAGGATTAAAGATGGGTAAATGTTTCAAGAAGTGAGTACAGATTTAATCAAATAAGTTGATAATCTGTGAGTTGGTTGTTGATATGAAGTGTGAGGAAATGGTGTACAGTGAAATAATGTTCATACTGTGAATTTGGTCCGTTAGATTATTGCAATATGCAGATAATATATATTTTCTTATAGGACTATCTAAAGTAATATGAGTCTTGCGACACTGTATGATTCACGCAAGTATATGTATTTCAATGGATGATATTCAGCTTCAGCAATTTGATCAAAACAACTTCCCCACAATTCATTACGCGAAATCACGCTCCGCCACCATATTTTGGGCAGACAGATCAGGACCTGCATTGAAAACATGCAAGGTATGATTATCATGATCATATGAGGAATGTGTACAAATAAAATATCGCAAATTTCTCGATTTAAAAAGACTAGTATGCTTTCCTTAACACGTGCGAATCTGTTTGCCCGACTTCATGCTGTTTTTTCCCAAAAGTGCTCTCCGTGATGACGTCAAGTTGAATATTATCCACTTTATACGTAGGAATTTCTGATAGTTTATTGCCATGAGTTTATTGGAATATTTGTAATTAATCTTTAATAAGTACCATTCTATACTGTGCTATATAATTCTTCTACCACAGATCTTTGTGGTTGCTCATTTTCTTCGTTTGTGTGGTACTAACGTCTAAGGCAGGTTTTAGTGTCTACGAAGAAAATTACAACCATCCTGTACAGTACGACCTCATGAGTGATGAACCCGCAGGGAACTTAAGTATTCCTGCAATTACAGTCTGCATGGATAAGGATCCTAATTTGTAAGTCGTATTATATTGTAAATCTAATATACACTGCTGGACAAAATAAACCGGACAATTGCATTTTTTGTGATAACGCAGTGGGTCGATAAAAGTTCTGATTCGAAGGCTAACTAAATGAGGCAGAAACTGAATTAAGTACGAATGCATAAACGAAGTCCGGGCTTATGAATGGTGCATATGGTACTACATGATCTGCCAAACATTCTGTAAAATACCTGCGAGCTGTCATTGCAATTCAGATGTCAAATATTAAGGTGTTAGGTATTTTTGGTCCAGCAGTATAGTAAGGTAAAAAAGGTCAAGTCAGTCCTTGCACTTGCGACATGGCGCGTAAGGCATATAGGAGGGTGTTCCAGAGGTAGGGCCTAGCACATTTGCAATGTCGGCCATATTTGGAGGTGATGTGATTATCACCACGCTCCGACTGCTTTACCTTTCCCAGGTTTGTCTCTGTGTACCTATTTGTTAGTGGTTGGATGTACCTTAGAACTGCTCCCTGCAGCGATTCCCCACCCCAGTAATCAAAACAGGATATCCGGACTTTTTTTTTAAATTCATATTCTATGCTGAACTTCCTTGCTTCCTGATCTTGACTTGATATCTATTTAGTGTCGATTTTCTGTCACTTTTGGCTAATTGCGACCACGAGGATAAGTGATATGATGATATTGATGGAAACCCACAAAGAACACCCATGGCTAGATCGGAATTGAAACCCGGGACTCCTGGGGTCGTAGCGCGCTTTGGCTACCACCATGCAGTTTGACTACCACGAGTCTTGTAAAGCTGAATGTTTGAACGATTAATAAAAAAATTAATGAACCGTGTGAGGTAAAGGAGATAAAATTTTGAAATATTGTGAAGATTTTCTTCAGTGAACAATAGCTCTAACTTGTATACAAGTATCAATTTATCATTTTCACAGGCACACTCCTGTTTCTATCTTTACTTTATATTGCTTTTACTATTTCGGACATTGTACTTAAATTTTCTACCCCTCACGTTAATCACAACTATGAAAATAGGAATTGTAGCTTTCCTGGCAACATGATTCGAACAAGTGTTCTCAGGTTACCAGTCATTTTAAATTGGAGTTCGCTTCCAACGTTTTGAGGGTATACATTGCTCTCATCTTATGGGAATGTAGAAATGGAGACAAGTTTAGGTTAATATACATTACTATAATGTTGCGTAGTTTGGAATCTGTCTTCCTGTTGGCTCGCTTTGGATCCTGGTGTTCTCATTTGCTGTGAGCTGGAGACTCACATTATAGTTATGTATATTAAACTACACTGGTCTTCATTTCTATATTCCCTGAAGATGAGAGCAATGTATGCCCTCGAAACGTTGAAACCGAACTTCAATTTAACCTGACTTGTAACCCCCGAGAACACTTGTTCGCACAGCCATGAAAATGAACAGATACATATGATGATAAATACAATCATAAATCCACAGTTGACTCAGGCTGCGAACGTGTTACTTTGATCACTTCGCTACGAAGACTGATATTCATTGTTTTAATCCTTCCTTTGACAATGACTTCTCTAGTACATTTGTGGTCAGACATTTACACAAGTCCTGATTCCTTCCTTATCACCATATATTTTTGACGACTTCTTCTTCCAACACACGTAATTACACGATTAAACTTGAGCTCTAATTTTCGATTTTTGGTCAGCATTATGCACCTAAAATTTAAGTGCGATCCGAACCACTATGTGCCTCCGCTGAGTATTAATCCCAGGACTCCTTAATTGCAAGGCGGCGACGTTACCACTACGCCATCGGGGAGGCCTTAGATAAATCGATTAACAACACATTTTCTACGAATTATTTTCTTTGTATACAACCGTAAAACATTATTTCTAAACTTTGTAGTCGCATTTTTTTATGTATATAAAGCCAGTGTAAAAAATTATAAGATGCATTGATAATTCAATATATCAAAACACAAAGCTTGAAAACTTCATGTTCTGAAATAACAATTGCGCTTTGGTTTTACACAATATTTAAAACAATAATAAAATTTAAAAATTATATTTAATTAGTAAATATTTCTGTAAGAAATTTACATAAAAGTTTTCAATTTTGATGAATTTTGTGAACTTTGGCCAAATATATTTTTGAGAACAATGTATAATTTTCACTAAAAATAACTAGTGTAACCATTGGCGCATACATAAATCCTTTGAGAATTAATACAAATTTCATTATGTTTACATGCATCAATATGATAATGAATCAATAATAATTAATTCGGATACTTAGTCTTTCATTTTTTTTCAATCTCGTAAAAATGACACAAATGTTTCTTTACTAGAAATATTATTGTAAATTGTAGTAAATAAAAGAGGATATCACAGTAAGTGTAAATGTACTGACAATTATGGTCTAATCTTTGTTTTAGGTATTCAGTGTTATTTGAACAAACAATAATGTTCAATAGTATCAATGGTGTGAAAAACATCAATTGGAAAGAATTATTCGATCAATCTTGCAAAACGAGGCCAGTCTTGTGTAGTGTGTTTGACTACGCACTTTCGTACGAGGTAAATCTGTACAGAACATAGTGCTTGATAAAATTCATTGCTATAGGCTATTGTTTTTAAATAACATATTTTTACTAAAAATCTAAATCAACTCGGTTTGAAATTTTAAAAATATATGCGTACGCTGGGTACGTTCTATTGTTTTACTGAAATAAATAATGTCTCCTCTCACCTAAAATTGAATACTTTTCTCCGAGGTATGTTCCTCAAATCTAACTAAAAAAAGAAAAACGATTCTTCTGAAAATAATAGATATCCACACTCACCATAGAGAAACAAACTTTATAAATCACTTAGCCAATGGTAGCATCAGAATTCAGAACTAATCGCCTTCTCGCATCGCTTCAAGCACTCAACTTTTCGCTTGTCAGGAGCCAAGCAAAGATTACTTTATCGATCGATTAATGTTTAAAGCACGGGCTTAATACACACATTAAGTGTTCTTACAAAAAGAAATACCTTACATTTAGTATTTTAGCTAGCGATGTTGCACTTCGTTTTTTTGTGTTTTTTTTTTGTTGTTGTTGTTGCGAGAGTTAACCCGTTGAGAGGGTTATGCCCTCACTTCGGTAAGTGATTTCATTGTAAGTGATGTGTCTTTCATCATTTTGGATGGTCTAAGTGATTTTTTATATTGCAGGATCTTTTTCTTATTAAGATTGGTGATAAGATTCGTATGTGTTAACTTATTTTTGGACGTTGAGTTGAAGGTTGAGTTGGTGTTTTAAGTCCACTTTATGCACACTAAGGCTAATCGGGACTGGACCTACAGTTTAAAGTGGGATCCGAACCACTTGTGCCTCCACCGGGTATCGAACCCGGGACCCCTCGATTACAAGGTAATGACGCTAAAACTGCGCCATGGGGGAGGCCTTATTTTTGGACGTGGATGAGAAGATTGTAAATATGAATTTCGATATTTGGAGTCGGAGTATTGTTGGTACTGCTTAGGCTGTAGTGATGGGATAAATATGGCGTGATAACTGCGATGGATGATATATATCGTACTCGTGTTTCTGTGGGTCTAGATCATCTAGATAACATGAATACATGGTGAGCAGGTGTTGTAATGGCGTATAAATATGTGTAGGTGCTGCATCATGTCGGATATCAAGATGAATGGTATTCCAGAATACCGGGTTGTCGGATATCATGGCTTTGTTTATGTATCGTTGACGAAGGCTCTCGATGTGATATAAAATAGTCGGGAAGGAAATTCTGTCATACAGTAATACTGTGGGATAAGGTAATTTAATCCGGAAAGCCAATCTAAATGCGCGCTGTTCAAAAATTTCCAGTTGCTTGTAGAAGGAGGCAGAAGCGTCCATCCAAGCAATATGCCCGTGAGTGATGGTTGGGCGCAAGAACATTTTGAAGGTGGTTAGGACTGTTCTTGGGTGTAATCCCCAAGATGTACCCACAAGTATCCATAATAGATTTAGGCGGTTCTTAACCTTCTTCTTTATCCTTTCTAAATGTGGATGCCAGGTCTGTTTTTCATCTATGGTAACGCCAAGGTATGTTATGTGATTTGAAGGTAAGATGCGTCTCCCCTATATTTTAATCTCCAAGAGTTTGGGGTTTCGGTGTACTTTGGAGCGACAGTGGGAGGTAGTAAAACTACTGCCTGAGTTTTTTAAGAATTTATTGATAGTTTCCATTGGTTGCACCAGCGAATAAAGGAGTCTCAGGCCTTTTGGAGTGTTTTATTAATGGTTTGAACTGTTTTGCCAAGAGTTAGGAAAGCAGTGTCATCTGCAAATTGGAATACGTGTGTGCTGTTATCCATGGTCGGCATATCTGTTACATACATTAAATATAACAGCGGTGACAAAACAGACCCCTGCGGGACTCCTGTGTGCAAGAAGATTGGATAGGATGTTGCAGAGTTCAGAGAGATGTATGCCATGCGGCCTGCCAGGAACGAATGGATAAGGCGAATGTAGCATTGAGGAAGTTGGAATTTGTGGAGTTTATATATTAATCCCGAATGCCATACTTTGTCAAACGCCTTCTCGAGATCAAATAAAAGAAGACACGATGGCAAGGACTTGTTATAGTGATTTGTTATAGTTGTTATCAATCTCAGAAGTTGGTCGTTGAGACTGATGGATGGTCGGAAGCCTGCTTGATGTGCAGGAAGGAGCTTCTTGGATGAAAGGTGTTGGTGCAATCTGCGTACAAGTACTTTTTCAAAGATTTTGCTGAGGCTCGATGTGAGCATTGGTCTGTATGAAGATACTTCGTGAACAGGTTTCCCGGGTTTGGCGAAGAGCAGCATTTTGGATACTTTTCATTCTGTCTGGAAGTAGCATGTTCGTAGTATATAGGTATATATGGTGGCTAGGATTAGCAGAAAGGTTCTTGGAGCCTCTCTGACGAGTCGGTAGGTTACCGAGTTGAAGCCTGGAGCAGTGTTCCTTTTCCGAGATATTGCCCATGCGATGTCTTCTGGTGTTATAGGGGAGGTTAGAGGTTCGTTTTCATCCATAATATGGTCATTGTTAGGTTTGAGAGATCGGTTATGTGGGTTTGAGACACGTTTTAATGTACGTGATAGGGTTGTTTTGTGTAATGGTTCAGTTTGTGGTGTGAAGATATCTTGAAAGTGGTGTGCAAAGGCGTTGGCTTTCTTTTGGTCGTCGTCTACGGATTTCCCATCGACTATAATGGGATATGTAGTTCTTGACCTTTTCCCTGTGAGTTTGTTAAATTACTGCCAGTATTTGGATGGATGGGATGTTTCGGCCAATGTATTGCACGTTTTTATCCAATTCCTTCTTTTATATGCAATGATATAGTTTTGTACCTTGCGAAGGAGTTGTCTATGATGTCGTAACGCTTCTGGATTTCTTGTTACAACATACTCGCGGAAGGTACGCCTCGAGGCCGAAATCAGTTTTAGATAGTTCGGCGGTAATTTTGGTTTATATAGATTGATGGTTTGAAGTTGGATGGTACTTTTCGCAGCTTCAGTTAAGGCAGAAGTGAGTAATGGGACTACATCATCCAGATCCCTATCGTTTGTTGGCATATCTGCGTTTTGTACAGCGTTTTCGATTGCATTACGATATGTTTCCCAGTCTGCTTGATAGTAGGAGTACCTTGCTATGAGAAAGGGCTTGTGAGGAGTTGGTGCAGGTGCGTCAACTGTAAAGATTATAGGTGCCTGATCGCTACCAATGGGTTCAAGTACATCCACGTTGCTATTTGTAAGGAGGGAAGTCGATGTAAGTACAACATCTGGAGAAGTACTGCTGATTTGTCTAGATGGTTTCGGAAGTTGGTGGAAATGGCACTTTTGGCAATTGACTATAGTTTGGTGAAATTGTCGCTTTTCGGCTTGTGGTCGACTATGGAGATTTATGTTGGCCATGATTATGTAATGCTTGTAGCTGTTTTCTATGTAATTGATAAAGTTGTATGGTATAGGATGTCCAGGCCGAACATAGATGGTTGCTAGGGTAATGCTTCTGTGCCTCAGATATATTGTTGCTATGCTGTATTCCGGCAGGTTAAAATGCGGTGGAAATGTGTGTTCTCTATGAGGATATGATTTTCGAAAGCCAATTGCAGTCCCTCCATTTGCACGTTGAGCGTCCGTTGGCCCATCATGTTCAATCATAGTATATCCGCTGATCTTGGGTTTGAGTTTTGGCGTTAAGAATGTTTCGTTGAGGGCGAAAGCTGATATATTCTTTTCCTGCAAGACAGTTTCAAATAAGCTTTTGTGTTTTGTTAATGAGCGAATATTTAAAAAGAGAAAAGAATAACCCATGATCTTATGAAGAGTCTGATAGGTGTTTTAGAAAGTACTTGTGTTTTCAAGCGGGTTGTTATTGAAATGGACATGTGGTCCCGTATACGTAGCGTGTAACTACAGTTTGAAAAGTGTTTTTGTAGCGAGTATGACTTGGTCCAGAATATGTGTGCGCAGAAATGGCCGGATGTTTTGAGTTGTAATGGTAACGAATCGTAGCCAATCCTACACAGTGATTGGGTCCATTAGTGAATTTGCCGCTTTGGTGGAGCTATCTATAGTTCGGATGGGAACAACAAGCTCAGGGTGATTTGGTTCTGGGTTAGGTCTAGCTTGGCATTTATAGCTGTAAGTAGGATGTCCTTCAGAGCATGTGTTGCATTTAGGCGGGTTCTGGATGTTTGTACAGGTGTTGGTAGAATGTGGCCAGAACAGTATCCACAAATGGCTGAATTCGGACAGTTGGTTGTAGTGTGCTGATTGTATGTTTGACAACGTTCACAACGCACTGGCAGTGGTGTTGACGTCCTGGAAGGTTCGACTCTGTGCTTTCGACAATATATATGGGCTCCATTGTGCAATAGTTCGTCCACGGTATCTTTATCTACTGTCAGTATTCGAACCATGTAAGTTGTTCCGTTGTCATATCGAATTCTCATGCACTTGTGGATGGTGTGTCCTTCAGCCTGAATTTCTTCAGCGATTTCTGTGTTTGTATTCAGGGGGCACACCCCGAATCACCACTGATAGCATTGGTGCTCGTTTAGGCGGAGGAGGTTGCTTTGGACGTGTAGAGGTTAGTGGCTTCATATTAGCATTTGTACCAAACATTTGGTAGGAGGCCTGATAATGGTGAAGTGTGGGTCAGTAGATTTTATGAGTATTCCGTTTCTGGTGAAGACTATTTCATTAACTGAAGCTCTTGGCACATATTTTAGGATTTGATTTAGGATATGTTTTGGCGTCTTGTATTTGGTGTCGTAGTTCGAAAGAAGGAAATTGTATAGCACTGGCGTCTGTGTGTTTACTTCGGTCTTGTTCTGTCTGGAGTCTGTTCGCTCTGGAAGTTTCTGCTTTTTGTTGGCAAGTGGTGACCTAGATCGATCGCGGGAATCCATAGAAGAGCTTCAGGAATTTGGATTTTCAAGGTGGTTCCGGCCTCTGGCTCTGACATCTCTAGGGACAATACCCCCAACTTTTGGGGAAGCCCTTTATGCATCGCTTCGCTTACACTACTTTGCAATCGGCGAGTTTGGAAGCTGCACTTTTCACGTGAAGGAGAGCCAGAGTCAAAGTCTCGGAACAGACACTTACCAAACAAAAATTTTGGAATCAAACAGCCAGTGAGAAAAGAGAACAGAAACCAGACCAACACAAAAACGAATGACTGCTATTTAGCAGCAATCAGTAAAAATGAGAAAAAGCTGAATCTCCTCCAGTACCGTGATGACAACTGTCCGCCCCTGAATGCCTATGAACGTGCTGTACTCCCGGTGCGTATGCTACACAGTTCGTCGCGTTGCAGGTCGAATCGGCAAAGCAAGGTCGACTGTTATCTTTCTCTCTCCGTGCTACTTTGGAGTAGGTAAAACATAGATAACAAAATAAATTTTTCACTGATTAGTAGATTTCAAATTATATATATTTAACTTATGTTTGTCCTTTGCAGTTAAATAAGAAGTAACAAGTTTCATTTTAAAAACGGTACAAGTGATGAAGTTTTATTGTGCTTAAAATGACCAGTATGGGTTGTATCGGGACAAGACAAGATATGACATTAGTTGTCATAAAAAATATATTCATCACCATTTGTAATGCTTGAATATTAAATTGAGTTAACTTTTATCTCGTCCAGCAAGGAAAATATTTCGAATTGAAGAGAATTCACGAACGTAGCTAGCAATTCATCATCGAGTTCATCAATTTCTCACGAGATGTCCTTCATATGATCTTGTGAGCAAAGGATCTCATATTTATTTTCAAAAGCCGTATTGTTAGTAAAACTTACCTTTTTTAACAGAAAAGAAACATTGTTATCTGTTTTTAGCATTGTCGTTGCGAAACAATAGTTGTTAGACATGGTAATTAGTGAACAGCGACAATATCCAAATTTGTTAGTACGTATTTGCAGTTGGGATATTTCTGCTTAAATCTCGGTCATGGACGTGTTCATAAAACACATTCGTTTAATCTGGTAAAACGTCAGTGGGTTATTTACGTTTCATTTATTAATTGTTGCTTGACATAAGTTCAAATCAAGAAAAAGAGAAGTATAGATAGTAGTAGTTCCTTAACACACCATCCTTTGTTAAAAGTTTCAGTTTTCTTTATTGTGTGTTTGCGAGTGGACAATTTTGCGGAAGTGCCGAATGGTTGGACAAAGGAACAGGAGAGCAGGACCGGAAGGGATACAATCGAGATGGAGGAATGTGTGGGATGATGGAACTCGAGGGAAAATGCATAAGGACAGTGCACGAACGATGTTATCGTGAGGAACAAAATGAAGAATCTGTAAATAGCATAGATGTACGCTTCCGTACTATGCTGATAAGGGATCACATGACTTCGAAGAACAGTTTTTGGTGAAATTTCCGGGAACTCAACGTCACGTAATAGAGATATGCTTGAAAAATGAACGAACAGACAGCATGTTTTTCCTTCCTCGCTTCAGGAGCTCGTAAGTAGAACGACATTTTTTGAAGTGACTTTTCGTATACCGGTATCTAAGCTTGTATCTAAGCGCGTATAAGGTAGATCTACCGTAGTGACACGTACGTTAAATGCTAGCATTATAGTGCTCCGTGATGAAAGCTATTGTCGTTATGCATGTGCACAAGACCTCATGGTCATAGGATTATGGATAACGACGCCATTTGCTAAATAATTGTCAGTCGTACAGTTGGCTGATGCTATACGTACTGAACCGGCATGGTTATTTTCGAATAAGTGGCTTGTGGCTTAATACTGAAAGGGTTGTTTCTTTCTTTTATTGTCTGTCAAGTGACGTCACACCTCTTAAAGAAATGTACATCGAAGAGGGGGTGCAACTTTTCAAATCTGGATAGCGCATGCCGCCCAAAAGAGTTATGGATACATTATTCTAAGTATCGGACTGATTGTTTGTCTGGTGAGCGTGTTATTAAACATTTTGTGTATCCAAATATCCAAACACGTCAACGGTTAAATAATTGACATAAAGGTCACGTGTGTTTCATTAAAACTGGCGATTGTAAAGAGTAAATTTGAGCCAGTTAAGCACTGTAGCTTGTCGAGACAGATATAAGGACATGCTAACAGAACATACATAAATATATTTTCATAGTGAGAATTGAATGTCATTCTTGTAAGATTTTCTTTTGGTTTATCTTAAATAAACAGTAATGTAATTTAAACACTGGAAATCAGGAATGTATCTGTGTTACTATATTCCAAAATTATTTGATACTATATAATCATGTATGCTAATGTTGAACTTTACTTTCAGCAGGGAAGAGTTCCGTATTTGCAGTGGTCATGCAGAGGTTTTAATTTTCCACCTTTATAAATGCATTGTAGGAACAGGGTATGTGAGAAGTCGATAACATAAGGTTCTCGATACTCACATTTCTAAGCAACAATATACGGGGTTATGCAAATCTCTTTCGAATGTAATACAACTGGGTTCTGTTGATTGGGTCACATGTGCGAGGTTTGTTTATAAGTTGGGGTTTAAATTGGATAATCCTGATTACATAAGTAGATAGTAATTATATGTTCCAGCACAACCCTGATTTTTTGACCTCTAAGAAAACCGCACCAAAACCTCAAAAACTCACTTTCTCTCCACGTTCCGCGCCTCATTTATTGCGCTGACGATGTTTCACAGCGAAGAAAAGCAGTGATGAGTAAATGCACTTTCTCATCCTTGAAGGATGAATGCACCTTATCGTAATTTTCCAAGTCCGGGACCAATGTTTATATATCGTGACCTTTGTAAACCTCTCGGGAACGATGTGGTCTCTCTGCCACACAAACACACACACACACACACACACGCGCGCGCGCGCGCGCGCGCCTCTCATTAATTCCGTATTGTGACGCAAACAAACAAATAATAATTGTTTTTTTTAGGATTCCTGGCCCCTATAACCCCGCCAGGGTGCGTGGTGCCCAACCCACCAACCATTGCGAATGCTGCCAGAAATTTAATCAACGTTGTTCATTCTCGATGCTGGAATCTTACGTAGATTATTCCATGAAAAACAAACTGATAATCTTGTGCGAAGCCCCCATAGCATTTTTACGCAATTTTTGATGTTTGCGTGGATAGCGACGCTCGGTCGAACAAAATCTTTCAACCCCTATAGAGAAATTGTGTTCCATCGCTCAACGCAACGTTTTCATCACGGACCAAACGCGCTTTCGAAACGATCCAAATTTTCTGCAAAACGTTCGAGAAAAAATTCCAAAATATCGAATGTCGCTCGAGAGTGGGATAGAAAAAATTGAAATCGATTTTCGATTCGATGAGAGCATCACCCCAAACATTAACCATTCCGGAGCTTGCACGGCAAGAACCCGAAACTCCGTCCAAGATGCAATTGTTTTCGCACAACGTGCGAAGCATCTTTCAAGCGTTTCCGAAAGTATCGTCGTTGAACGCCGCAATTTTAGAGGCAATATGTGCGGGTGATGCGGAAATCGAACGTACGTGGCTTCGAAACACATCACTTGATTTTTCTGCTCCGAACCTGCATAACTGGAACGATTCGCAGTTTCGCTCGCAAGCTTTGTCTTTCTTGCAAGCGTGTGTGCTCGATTGGGGAACAATGTTATTTTTTCGAGGGAACTAAAATCGCAAGAAATAATTGCCGTACTGCCCATGCTACCCGCTTCGGCAACCCCCCCCCGCCGCCACAACAACGGCAACGCCCCGAACCCATTCAGCTCGCATCCTCTTCCACTCCAAGCGAATCTATTTTTTCAGCCTCCACGGTCATGAACGAAAGAATCCACATCCCCGATAACAATAGAATCAGAGGCGGAGGCGGCGGAAGCGAGCACAGCAACATCCGCTTTGGAAGATTACCTATCCACATTATGCTCGACCAAAAAAAAAAAAAAGCTGCATTGTTGCACGTGGAATTATCCAACCTTTTCGCGTACTGGTACCACGAATTATTTTTATGGAATCATAAGCACGAAAACAGGTGGACGCTTCGTTTCAGGCATGGTTGAGTTTCGTGCTGGTTCTCGCAGAGCGGGGCCAGCCGTTTCTCACGCAATTAGAGTTTGACCAAACCCTTTGGGATCGAAAAAAAAAAACGCTCGTCAATTTTATTGTTCTGGATTTTAAAACCACACCACACCCTGACGGGCGTGGAAGAGGCCGAGGAAAAATGATCGAATACCATGACAACATGCATGGGTGGAACTGTCAACGGGGGGGTACTTACCCGTTCATTGCCATTTGTCCCCCAGGATATTGTGTGCATCAAAAAAAGTCTTTTGTTGAAAAAAAAGAAAAAAGTATAGCATTGTTTGTTGTACCAGGGTAACACACACACACACACACACACACACACGCACACACATGCATGAGTGAATCGGTCAACAGGGGTTTATTGACTATAGCGCTCATTGTGTTTTAACCAAGGGGTCGCGTGGGGTGGGGGTTCCTATATAACGCACCAGTTTCTCTTTTTGTACATCATTATCATAGTGAACGTCAATCGTGGCAGTTCAGTATTCTTAATTGTTTGTTTGATAGTATACATATATATCATCGTGGAAGTTTTAGTGAGCTACAGGTTTATTTTGAAGTCTGTCTCTCTCTTAAAAGGTAAGTTGTTTTTCAAACTTGTTTTATTTTTTTTTCACGATATATATATTTATTTTGTTTTGCGTCTGACACACACACACACACATATTCAGAGGAGTCATAAAAATTGACACACACCTCCTACAACAGTGCACACACTGTTCGCGTCTAATATATATATATATATATATATATATATATATATATGCACTTGTGGAAGGAAAAATGTCTAGCACTTTTCAGCTTTTTTTGATATTTTTTTCCCTTCTGTTTCAGTGCGCTTTCCCCTACCACCACACACCCCCAAAAAATTTCTCTGTATATAAAATAACAGAGAAAAAATGGAATCGCAACCAGGTCCCTCCGGTCTTTGCGGGAAAGTGGCATGTGTGAACTGTGCGAAGTTGGTTTCTAAACCCAATATTGCTAGGCATTTGAAAAAATGTCATCTACCGGAACATGATGTCCCCCCGGCAAAGAAATCTCGCATTGATGCGCATGAAGGCGGTGCTTTGAATAAAAGTGCACGCATCATGACGTATAAATCTGGAAGTGACGAAAAGTGTGACTCGAGCACTTTCCTCGACAATGTGAAATCTCTGGTAGTTGATAAATTACGGGATTGCCTCGTTAATGTTGCAGTTAAAATTCATCTTGTCTTGACCCTGCTGTATGAGAAAGTTGTCTCGTCTGAGACATGCACTTTCAGCTTTTACGTAGGGTGCGAAGGCTTACATGAGGGCAATCACGACGATCTTGACGAAATTGTGACACAGCTTTTTGAGCATCTGGGAGAAAAACAAGAAGCGTTTGAAGGTCGAGGAAGTGGATGGAGTCTTTGCGGTCGCAGCCACATGTTACAGCTTCGAGTGTGCAATTTCAAAGCCTTACGCAGCGATCAAAAAACAAAAACAAAAAATGCTGCACCAGACATTAAAAAAATGCAGTGTTAAACATACAAATTAATGATGCGAAGAGTTTCTTATGGTCTGTCATAGCCGCATTACACCCAGCTAATAATAACCCCCAACGTCTGTCCAATTACAGAGGACACGAGCGGAGTTATAAAAATGTGATGAAAGGAATTTCCTATCCTGTGGACCTGAACAACATAGATCATTTTATAAAAAACTATAGAGAGGAAAAAGGAAAAGATATCGATATTTCTGTGTTTGGGGTTGACGATTGCGGCAACATTTGTGTGTTAAGACCTGCGAGAAGTCAGAATAATGTAATTCGACTCTTGCTTGTAGATGGCCGTTACAGTTTGATACGGAATTTTTCTCGATTACTCGGAAGACAGATGAGCAAGCATTGGAATAAGATTGAAATTTGCGATCGGTGTTTGAGAATTTTTCGCGAGGGAAAGAAGATGAGAGAAGAGCACAAGTGTTTTGGCTCCGTGAATGCAGAACCCGAAGATGTCATGCCGGAACCCGGAACCAAGATGAAATTTCAGAAACACCAGGCTCTTCTCCACCATCCCGTCGTCCTTTATGCCGACTTTGAAAGCTTCCAAGTTCCCATGACGTCTTGCAACCCTGATCCCTCTACCTCAAGCACAATACAAATTTTTCACCACGAACCTTGCAGTTTCTCCATCTACGGAGAAAAATTAAATGATGTCATCTTGTATTGCGGACCCGATGCGGCAAAAAAAATTGTTAAGAAGATAGCGGAATGCGCGAGAGAACTTGCACCCAGCCTGAAAGGCTCTTACGTTTCTCCACCTGCTCTCACGACGGAACAACAGCGGAGACATGACACGGCGACAAGATGCGCGGAGTGTAACCAGGCTTTCACCCCCGAAAATCACAAGGTCGTACACCATGACCATCAGAATGGATTTTTCCTGAACACCATCTGTAATTCATGTAATCTTAAAATTAAGGAGTCGCATTTTGTTGCTGTGTATCTGCATTACACGGAAAAATATGATACGCATCTGTTCATCAAAGAGTTGTACAATATCACGACTCGAATCAGCATCATCCCTAGAACGAGCGAGAAGTATATTGCAGTAAGAGTGTGGATCCCTCTCGAAGAAGGAGGAAGTGTGGAAGTTAGAATCCTGGACTCTTACAATTTCCTGTCCTCCAGCCTCGCCACCCTTGCATCTCAACTTGGCGATGAAGATCTTGTGGCCACCAAGCAAATGTTTTCGGGAGATGAGAATTTGAATCTGTTGCGTCGCAAGGGCGTCTACCCCTACGAGTACGTCAATGATTTCGACAAATTTGACGAGACGGAACTTCCACCCCGGGAGGCATTTTATTCTCATCTCACGGAGGACGTCTGTTCCGAAGAGGACTACGAACACGCTCGTAGTGTGTGGACGGCCTTCAATTGCCAAACTTTTCGTGATTATCACGATCTGTATCTTAAATTAGACGTGACACTTCTCATGGACATTTTCGAGTCGTTTCGCAAGAGGTGCATCTCGATCTACAAGTTGGATCCTGCGTATTTTTTCACGACGCCTGGATTGACTTGGGAATCTATGATGAAATACACCAACGTGGAACTGGGACTCATCGCAGAGAAAGAACAGTATGCCTTCATGGAGAGTGCGATACGCGGTGGCATCGTCCAATGTCCCCGGCGCCATGCTCTCGCAAACAATCCTCATACGCCTGGTTACGATGCATCGAAGCCCAACACCTACATTGTCTAGTGGGATGTCAACAACTTGTATGGCCATTCCATGTCCCAGTGTCTTCCCATCAGCGACTACGTGTGGATGACCGAAGAGGAACTCTCCTGCGAGGATTTTCTCAACTGGAGCGAAAATAACGAATGGGGCTGTTTCTTGGAAGTGGATCTCGATTATCCCGAAACGCTTCACGAGAAACATCACGGATTGACCCTGGCCCCCACCAAAGAGAAGCCACCTGGAGGATCGGAGCCAAAACTAATACTAAGCATGGAGAACAAGCGGAATTACGTTCTGCACTACCGACTCCTCCAATTTTACATAAGTCACGGCTTGCAGCTGAAGAAAGTACATAGAGGATTAAAGTTCCGACAGAGCAAGTGGCTCGAACCCTACATAGCCGAGAACACGCAACGCAGAGCGCAATCAACATCGCCTGCAGACAAGGATCTGTACAAACTATTTAACAACGCCATCTACGGCAAGATGATGGAGAACGTGCGCAATTACATCGACGCAACATTGGTCACGGACGAAAAAAATCGAGAAGATCGTCGCGTCCCCCTACTTCAAAAACTTCACCATTTTCGACGAGAATCTGATATTCGTCGAGAAGAACAAGAAGCAAGTGATGCTCAACAAGCCGATTGCCATAGGTGCCACCGTCCTTGAACTCTCTAAATTGCACATGTACCAATCGTACTACGATCAGTTTCAAGCCTTTTATGGAGATAACATTGAAATACGTTACATTGACACGGATAGCTTCGTTTTTCTAATCCAAACACCAAGCCTCGAACATGATCTGAGTTCGATGAAGCATCTTTTTGATTTTAGCAACTTACCATCAGGCCATCACTTGCATTCGACAGAAAATAAAATGACGATTGGTAAATTCAAAGATGAAGTTGGCGGGAAGTACATCAGCGAATTTGCGGGGCTTCGTGCCAAAATGTACTGCGTCAAGATTGCAGAAGAAAAAGAGATCAAGAAAGCGAAGGGGGTGGGAAAAATAAGTACCAGTAATTTTAGCATGAAAGATTATAAAGAATGCCTATTTCAAGATAAAAGAAAACTCAGCACCGATCATCGCATTGCGAATACGTTACACGAACTGTACACGACGCGCGTAACCAAGGTAGCATTGGATGCCAGAGACAACAAGTTACGTGTTCTCAATTGTCAAATACACACGAGAGAGTGGGGCCACTGCAATGGAAGCGATAAATGTGATGTGTGTTAACTGTAACCGCATAGCCATGAAGTCCGCTGTCTTTTGCCATTCTCCAAAAACATACGGAGGAAAAGAGGAAAAGGGGAAGCCCTCGGGCGATGAAAAGTGGAAGTTGTTATTATGTCGTTACGCTCGCTCTAAATGAGGCTCATTAAATTCAACTCTTACTTTTTTTTCCTTCATCGTGAACTAATGACATAATTATATGTTCGAGCCTTTTGAATTGCATCGCTGCAGAGGAAAATCTTCTCTTCTTTATTTTTTATTCGATCTACACCATACAGAAAATTTAAATAACTAACAAGGACAATGTATCTTTTTGGTTTCCGAAAACAGACCATCATGGAAACTGCACCACCAAATTCCAATAACCTCTTACCTTCCATGTTATCCAAACTCAACACCCTGTTGATCGTTCACCTCAACAGTATTTGGACAAAATTGGACGATGATGTGTGCAAGACTTTTTACGTCTTCAATAACAATTTACATTTTTACGAAATTCCGATCGACGGGAAACTTCGGATCACCGTGAATCCGGAGAACGAAGGGCGAAATATTAAAATTTCTAGCGGCAAGAACATTTTTCGAATGAAGCACGACAAGGTACTTTCTAACATGTCGTACGATGTTTCTGCAGGCGATTATCTTTACGTGGAACTCCTAGGAGATTACGACAAACCCATTCCTCTCTTCGTAGAATTACGAATCGTCTATCCTATTATAAATAACCGTTAACAAAATGCCTAACGACATTTTCGGCCACACCAAGCGTGTAGACCACGCAGAAGAGATTATCATGTTGGATATTCGAGTTAGAAAATTGAGGAGCGATTTGATCGCTTTGCAGGAGACCTTAAACAAAAGTTTAGAGTCGGAGATCGCTACGCTCCAAACGCAATGTCTCAACCCCATTCTGAAAATTGATTCCGAACTGAAAACGCTAATAAAAAATTATGTTGACGTACCTTCTTACGACAACGTTCAAAATATACAGTTGAGCGTGGATTCGCTTCAAAATGATTTGGCCAAATTACAGCAATTTCAATCGAAAAAATGAAGATTTGGAAAAATTGAAACTCCAAATCGAAGAACGAACTTCCGCAATCGAAAATAATTTCTCTGAACTTCAAACCGTCGTGAACGATATCGATGCAGAACGCTTGCATGTCGTCGTTTCCAAATTACAAGAAGAATTCACCAGCACGTTGGAAGAAATTAAATCCAAGTTACAGATTTTGGAAGATACCATGACGAACCTACCATCGTCAGACGAACTGCAGGTCATCGGTAAAAGCGTCGCGAACATAAAAATTCAATTGGAGGCTTATCAAGATTCAACACATTCAAACCACCATCGCTACGCTTCAGGCGTCTTTGGAGTTGATCAACGAAGAAATTAAAAATATTCACGTTCAAGCAAGTGCGTTGACGAGCATTCAAGACACGTTAAGCACGGTTCAGCAGAAGATCGAATATTTAGAAAATTTGAACGTCGAATCGAACCTTGCTCATTTTCATCACGTACAGGGTGACTTGGAATCGTTACGGACGAGCGTACCTTCGAAGGAAGATTTGGAAAAATTGAAAACGGCGGTGACGGCACTATCCGATTCGAGCGACATCAAAAGTTCATTGAGCGATCTCGAAAGTACGGTGGCCAATCTCCCCACCTCCAAAGAATTACACGCTTTGAAAAGGAACATGTCTCGAATGCTGAAACGACTAGAAACGGAAACGGCAAACGTGGAACAGATTCGAGATGA
Source organism: Lepisma saccharinum (assembly GCF_977018435.1). Taxonomy (NCBI): domain Eukaryota; kingdom Metazoa; phylum Arthropoda; class Insecta; order Zygentoma; family Lepismatidae; genus Lepisma; species Lepisma saccharinum. The sequence continues at coordinate 11,178,398 of NC_139235.1, forward strand.
AATTACTTCGCTGGTGTCGACGCTGCCCACTTCGCAGAGCGTCACGGATCTTCACACGCAGTTTACCGAGATGCGAAGCATCGTGAACGATCTTACCGAGAAAAGTTCGAAATTGAATCAAGTTTCGAACCTTCAGAACATTGTCGTCAACATCAGAAGTAGTGGGATTTGTGGTATAACCAGGACCGGAAAGTATGAACCCCCCTCAAGCAGATTTGCCTATACTTAAAACTAGCTCAACATGCCCATATGAGTTTTTTGCTCAAGTGTGGAACCCTGTCTAATCCAAGATTTTTGTAAAAAAGCCCTCATGGATTCCATGAGAAAGTATGACCCCCCTCTGATTGATGAGGCTACACTTACAAAAGGTACTTCTGTGAGATTGTTGTCCATAAATTTGTTAAAAATATGCCCCTCTTGATATTTTTTTTGGCCACACTTAAAACCAGGCCAGGACACACACACACACCCACATACACACCCACCCACATACATATTTACTTCCAGTTTAAGTTCAATTGGAGCCCAGCCTCAACTTGCATATCTAATATTAAAACAAAGCAATATGCAGAGACCATCTAGAATTGCTCTGTGACTCTCTCATTTCTCACATCATAAACATATGATTTTTCTCCTATGAGAATAACACTACATATGGTGTCATCAGGTAATGCCTCATGGAATTCACAGATAATTTTAATGTTTGTTCTGTCATTCACCACAACTTGTTTTCTTCTTGAAGTGTTGATTACAAACATGGGTCTCTGTGTTTTGAATTCATCTGGTGTGTAATACATGTCCGTATTGCCAGTAGTGACCCTTTTGAAGGATGTAAATGCTTCATATAATTTAAGAAAATCATTCTTGGACATGTCTAAATTATAATTTTCTCTAGGAAATACCTCATTTCTGCCATTTTTAAGATATATGTTCTTGATGTTGCAGTTATCAAATTTGCTTGAATTTTTTTCCTGATTGTTGTGTCTTCCAGTCTGAAACAATACTACCACAAAATCAGGCATGTCGTATTGAATACTGGAGAATGAATTTGTAGCATCAAATTCATAATAAGAACCAGATGCGGGCTTCTGTACGCATTGATATGTATAAAATTGCAGAGGAATCTGTGGATTTTTTATTATATCAGCTTTGTATTTAAGAGCATAACTGGCCTCGTATTCAACAACAGGGATTCTTAGCTCCATAGTCTGAATA
>NC_139235.1:11179712-11218753 GCF_977018435.1 Lepisma saccharinum
GGGTTATAGGAGCCAGGAATCCTAAAAAAAAAATATTATTTGTTTGCTTGCGTCACAATACAGAAATAATGAGAGGCGCGCGCGCGTGTGTGTGGCACATCGTTCCCGAGAGGTTTACAAAGGTCACGATATATAAACATGGTCCCGGACTAGGAAAATTACGATAAGGTTCTTTCATCCTTCAAGGATGAGAAAATGAGAAAGTGCATTTCACTCATCACTGCTTTTCTTCGCTGTGAAACATCGTCAGCGCAATAAATGAGGCTCGGAACGTGGAGAGAAAGTGAGTTTTTGAGGTTTTGGTGGTCGTGGGGTCAAAAAATCAGGGTTGTCGTAGAAGGCATATTTACTATCTACTTACATACCTTACCAGGGGTTCATGGTGACCGTTCAATTAGCATGAAACTGATACTATAACTGGCATACGTTTGAGTTTCTGGAATACTCTGAACATTTGGAATTAGTGTCACAAGAAACATAGGGAAAATCGAGTAACAAAAATACCTAAACGTTTGGCAGTGATTTTTTTTTTAATCAAGGCTGGTACGGATTGGTACGCTAGGACAAACACAATGCTGCGTATCCGTGCGCTACGTGACGGGGGCGTCTGAAATACCGTGTCGTGAAAAGTTTGAATTGGGATTTAAAGTGATTGGATCTTGGTAGTGAGGGTGTATGAGGACACTATAGGTGCGGGAAAGTCTCTCCAGCCTAGTCTCGTCATAGAGACATGGCTGTTAACGTCTGTCTTCTGTTCATTTTTAAATGTCTCATTGACAGTCTCGTCTCGATTTCGAAGGGCAATTCTCGTTCTCGTCTCAAGTCTAATAATAATAAATAGGGTCACAGTACATACTTTCACAGCGCATAGAAATTTTTAAGACAACGTTCCTTAATGGCCTTTCTTGTTTGACGTCTAATTTCGACGCGGCCAGACCTCGAAAACGGGATGTTATCCTGAAAATATATAATTATTAATTATACACCAAATTAATTATTTATAAGAATCTCGGACAAAGCATCAGTCTCTCATGTATTTTCCAAAGGTGTGTCTCGTAGGGTTTGTTCTCGATTTTTACAAACCTACCTCTGGGCTCTCGGTCCCACCCATACTAACAAGCATCCAGCAAGGGGTTCAGCCGAAGGTTTTTGATTGGTTGATTTATTGATTTGCTTTATTTTACTTCGCTTCTTGTGCCACTTTTGGCTAACTTGCGAAGATGGGGATGATTGATAATATGATGAAGGCCAGGATTCAAAACCGGGAGCCTTGGCGTCGTAGCACGATGTGCTAACCACTCCGCCACGGGGGCCGAAAGCACCTCGAGTACCGAACTAGTGATGAGTCGTTCGTGAACGAGTCGTAGTAATGGTTATCTTATGCGTGACACGACTCTTCCCCACCAAGCAACTTTCCCCCTATTTCCCTTCTACGCAGCGGCGGCTTAAGGGGGAGAGCAGCCGTGCCATGGCACTACCCTCAGAACAAACACATACCTCACCCAAGTATTGTTAAATTAATGCATTGATAGTTTACAGACAAGGAGTTTCGAATATTGCAATCGCTCAAGCTGATGTGACGACCGCCCCAACCTTCTCACTGCATCGCCAGCTGTTTCGTTCGTACCCTCGCTAGGCAACAGTCCGTGCCGCCCAAGAGCTGGCCTAACCAAGTTGACACACGTACAGAGGGTTGAAGAAGTCTCAGCTGTAGGAACATTTCCACCATGAGCCGAGAACAAGGTGGCACGGGGTGGGGTTAGCCCATAAGACACCAGCCGTGCCCGTTTTCGCCTGGCACGGCGAGGGAACTTTCGCAGTGTTGACACAGTTGCTACCTTCAGAGATAAGTCGCTAAATACGACTGATTTGTAAGATCTGCTGGGGAAGTAATTCGTGAAGAAAAAAAAAAGGTAAAGTGTTCCCCTGTGCATAGCACCACGCCATGAAGGCGTATAGGGGGTGTGGGGGTAACGCCCCACACTTTCTTGATCCGGTCGTGAGTGGGGGTGATGTGATCAGCATCACGCCCCTAACCGCCTTTACCCCCCAGGGTTTCCCCCAGGTACCCATGTTATTCGACGCTGGGTGGGCGCCGGGGCCGCTTCCATCGTTAGAAAAGTTCCCGGATTTGAACCGGCCGGGTATCGAACCCGGGGAAAGGTACTATCTACTTTTCTGCCTACTTTTGGAGAAAGAAACCTAGCATATTTCCAAAGTTAAATGAACATTTTGATAATAGATAGATGCGCCTAGAGGGTCAACCAGACTTTTAAAAAAATATAAAGGTAAAAAAACTATGGTGATGCGAATTTCCTTTGACATTTCGACAATTTCTTTTTACAACAAATGTCTAGGATATTTTCGACATCCAGTTGGAATACGTGTGCATGGGGGAGGAGAAGGTGTGAGGATTTGTTTTTCCCTTCCTCTTGTAATTGTTGTGTTTTTAGGGAAGTGTCCTGTAGTGATAGCTTAGTGAGTGAAGATGAATCGGATTAGTGCGTTATTACTTAAACACATACTATTTTCCACGTTACCAAACGAGGATAAACATCTTGGCCAGTAGCGCAACCTCAAGGAAGGGGCAGGGGTTGGGTATTGCGGATGTTATTTGTTTTTCGATTTCTTGATCACATTGGCACTACCCATCATAGTTGACGCTGACCGCCACTGCGTCTAGGTATTTTGCGATGCAAGTGCGTTTTCGAGGGAAGACAAGTCGGGGTAGGGGGAAGAGTGGGTGAGACAAGGGGAGGGGGTTCCTCTCTGTTTCTCTTCTCGTGTTGTAGGTGAGGCGGGCTGAAACGTGTAATGTACGATGAGAGGGAAGGTAGTCACAGCACACTTTCATGACTCTTTGAATGATGGAGAGGAGGAGTCGTGAAAGTGTGCCACGACTCTTTGAACGAGGGAGGGAGTGAACTGAGAGCGCGCATCCCCAGTTGGTGAGACGATACGAGACTTCTGCGTAGAATTTCACACATCTTACGTTCATTGGAGTGTAATTATAAATGTAACATAACAATTAAAACTTGTTTGCTACATGAATAATTCAGACAAAGACGTTACTGTATAACTTGTGTGTGTACATGGCGTGATTGTGGTCGGTCTCCGGGGTGGAGTGGTAATCACAGCGCGCTAGGACGCCAGAGGCCCTGGGTTCGAATCCAGGAATGGGCATGGGTGTTTGTGAGTGACGACCCTTCATCAGTTTTATTTGATGAAGTTCAACCTCATCTTCGCGATTATCCGCATCATGAAATTCAAATTGAAACGAAATTAAAAATACGAAAAATCTCACCCATCAGACAGAGTAATGAAAACAAGTATGTGCAATATATTTTTGTGTGTTGTGGTTTTGTTATATTACATCGCTTTCCTTCCAATCTTTGCTAATCGTGACGACAAGAATGAGTGAGTGATGATGTGACATTCCCAAAGAATATCCCTTCCCAGCCCGGAACTAGAATTAGGGACATGTGCTTAATGTATTGGCCTATTACATAAATTTTGAATCTGATATGTTCCGTTTTGTTCGTTTATTAAAATACAATCAAAAGCTCCCCCCCATCGTTCCTCTCTTCAGGCATTTCTTTCGAGAAAAAGGAGCTTGGCAACTCTTTTGAACGACTCATCTCAGTGAACAGACGCACGTGAGTCGACTCAAACAAATGAACGACCACAACCCATCACTAGGTTAGGCCGCATCCAACGCTCCCTGTTCCACAGACTACCAAGCCTTTTTCTTCTTTTATTGGCTCACACCGGCTTTAAGCGATTTCTAGCCAAAGGTGCGTACTACTGATTTTATTGTCTTTGTTCTTGTTCCAAGCACAGTAATCTGTATACTTATTAACTTTCTCAAGAAATTATATTCTCCATTGTTACTTTTTGAGAATTATAGACCTTTCTGTTACTAAGATCTAGTGAGATTTTGTGGTTTACCTTGGTATCCTACCCAGCCATGCTGCTACAACTATTTGCAGCATTGCCATTGTCTGGTAGCTTTTGGGAGTAGTAATAATCTGTGGTAGTTAGGTTAGTATAGTTTGGTCTTAGAAGAAGAAGACGACGAAAAATTGTTGTAGGAGCAATATCGACCATAATCAGACAAAATTAACGTCTTTGAAAATCAGGAACGTTTACGAACGATGCTGTGTAAAAAATTATACGTCACTCAATAGTACGTCATTCTCTTGTTAGGGCATTTCAAAGTAAAATGGATAATGCTGTGATTCATTGATTGTTTGATTGAATTACATTATTTTACGTTTCTTTTCTGTCACGTTTGACTGATCGTGCTGAATGATGACATGATAAAACCGATGAAGGACACTCACAGAACACCCATGCCGGGATTCCAACCCAACACCCCTGGCGTCGTAGACCAAAGGTAAGTATTTGTAATGTTTGTCATTGGTATGAGTAAAAAAAGGACGACATACGAAGTGAGATCAAAAAGTAGATTTTCAAGCAATCTTTTGCAATAAACTTTCGTTACTTAATCACTAGACGTAACACAGTCATTTTCAAATGGCATGCTTCGTTAGAAATCTTCTGCAGTTAAATGTGTATTATACATTAACTGAAGGGGATTATCATAGAAAGTCAACCCTAAACTGCGTGACTCATGGACACAACACGAAGTTCCCATCTCCACGGTGTGCTTTTTTGACAGGAGTCTGTGACTATTCCAGTGGTGAGTTAACATCGAAAATTTTAGACCCTGTAACAGTGCAGGCAGGCGTCAATGTCTTTGAGGTCCCCTGCAGCCCTGAACAAGAAGCGTTGTAGAATAGGTTTCATAATTTTCATACTTTCCAGGAACTAAGGTTATTTTTTTGCAAGTGAAAGATCTAACTAGATTTCAACGATCAGAGTGGCATTATTAATATGAAAGAATTCTCTGAAAATAATAGTGAATTCTATGAAACTATCACAGTCCGTGTTCACACACACACTCACATGTATATACATATATAATTTTGTACAGTAGTGTTGCTCGGCAAATTGTCCATGACCATTATCATTATTTTTTCTCTTACATCCTATGTGTTTTTAAGCGATGGAATCTTATGTATGCTGGTGCAGAAGTTGTCAACAGCTTGTTTTGAGTTTTCTTTTAATTCTTGAAGCTCTTATTGGGTCTAATAAAGTCCACGAACATGCACGGTAATACTCATGGATCCCACTGTACTGATATCAATCTGAGTATTTTCCTTGTTTATATCACATACTTACATATTTTGATCTCACATTTGTCTATTATGGAGGATTTGCATGATTAACCTTTATGTTATTTTCATATTCTTCTAGGAGATAACCAATTGTTCACTTATTCATGACTGTCGGATAAATGGGAAATCAATAGATTGCTGTAAATATTTCCATCCCTTGATAACACAACATGGACCATGTCTCTCCATGAATTCAATGCAAACAAGGTGAGGGGAAAACATAAATAAAATTACAGGTGCTATTAATTCATATAACATACATTTTAATTCTGAATTCTTGAAAGACATTAAGTTTTCTAATTAGTCTCCATGAATATTTATTTTAATAGTAAATTAAATGTAATTTTTACATATTTGCTTAAATATGTTACGGACAAATTTATACGTAAGGTCTCTTTCCTTTAATAATATTATTTTATTCTGGCGAATTGTTCCGTAAAATACTCTGATAAAGTCGAGAGCGGTGATGAAAAATAAATTATAATCTGATTAAAATTACCATTTTCTTCTCTTGAGAACCATTAGTTAATGTTCCAACTCATTTAAAATGTTAGAAGCATATTCTTCCTTGCCAATTAACTTCACTATAGTGAAACAACAGGAGTCTGTGTAGCATTTCGATCCAAAAATTTTGAACGGAGTGTCGGTTACAAACGTTTACCCCGCAAATCTCAAATCATAATACATTTATCTTTTTTGGTGGTGATTGATATCTTATTGTAAATCTCATTTCTACATTTCTTTGCAAACTAGTTCTGGTTCTGACTCATTAATTAACTTGAAAATGCTTGGTAAAATATATTTTTTTTTTAAATAATTGGGCTATGAACTTATTTTTTTCCAGTAACAATAACTTTCTTGTCGACTCTAAATCCTTTGCTGGAGTCCATACAGCGTACGTGGATTTGGAATTTTATCGAGATCTGGAGATTCGTGAAACACGTGTAAGTTGATGTAGCCTACCATGAAATTTATAGATATCTGGTAACTACATAGTTATTTCTTTCTTTGGCTAATGTACAGTTACTTTACAAGAGCCGTGGTGGTCCAGTGGGTAGGGTGTCAGGGTTATTAAATGTCCAGTAATTTTAAATACATTCAATTCTGGACCAGGAGAGAAAACCAACAAGCGTAAATGGATTCTAGACTGTAAAGAACCCGTTTATGTTTAAAGTATTTCAATTCGGTCCAGGAACCTTTTTTCCTGCTCAATTTAAATACGGTCCACGAACATTTTTTTGGATAAATTTAAATATCGTCCAGGAATCTTTATTCAATTAAACAATACACAAATTGGAACGAATATAAATTGTGCTAGAAAAAAGGTTCTCGTCCTGCTGCGGAATTCAATAGAACCTATTAGTATTTGTGGGTTGCTGGACTTTTAACAACTCTGAATCCAGGTTCGATTTCATGGCTGGATACTTTTTCAGCAATGGGACGGCTCTTGCGTTCACCTAGCCTCTAATAACTTGCTACCTGAGGGCAGCTCTGGGGAGAAAATGCGGCCGAAGAGTGGTGTTGATTATGTCATCTTCATAAATGTCCAACATTTTGAATGTTTTGGACATGAGCAGGGGGGAGGCTCTACCTTACAGTTTATGTAGGCTATTAATAGCATTCAGTACTTTACACAGTAGCAACCTGAACAGTTTTTTGTATTGCATCTCGTGGAAAATTTTTGGATGTGGCCGAAAGTGTCTTACCTGTACTACCACTTACTTAACCTTTCCCTCTCCCTTTGTCCAGCAGGTTGACAAAGCACAGCGTCTCCAGAATGTGAGTGCACAATTTCCCTTTGCATAAGGGAAAATGTCCCTTTCAAGTCTAATATTTTTCCTTCATTTAAAGAAATCACAAAATAATAGCAACAATAACAGTAAGTATAGTAGTGGTGATAGTAGTATTATCGTAAGCTCCCGTTCGTATGTACGAAAAATGTAAAATATTTGATCATATCCATACCAACTAGTATCCTCGCAACCGAACCAGACGTCCCAGGTTCAAACCCTGGTCAGGCATGAATATACCATTGTGTTAATTCTAACACCCATAACATAAATTCCTCCTCATCGTCACTATTAACCGAAGATATAGAAAAGTGTCCGAAATAGTGAAAATAAGGAGTAACAGCAAAATATAATGAAAATGAAATATACTTTTATTTGTGTTATTGTTGAGTCTCAAGTCTTCAAATTTCCATGAATTTGTGGTATGTTTTATCCAATATCCCTTTCTCTTCGCTTAAAAATCGGTCCGATTTTCCCTTCAAAATAGGGAAATTTTAATTCATGTGGCAACACTGACTAGATCTACCATAAATTCAGAGCAAGATCCATCTGTCCTCTCCTCTACACCCAGCATAACATACCAAACAAACCAGCAATTCGCAGTTATCAGTTTCTTCTCATACAAATCATCTCGTTGCAGGTAATCTAAAAAAACATACACGCATATGAAATTTAGAAATGGAGAGATTATGATCCTACCTTTCTTCGGCGATGGCCTCTGCTTGTTCCTCCATCCTTTCCTGAACGACCGAATGAGCTGTGAGCACGTCCCCACCAATCCACGCGCTGCTGGCTGCCTGGTGCCAGGTGAGGTAGAGCAGACGTGATATTGTTATATTAGCTGCGTCGCTCCACCCCATCTTACATCCCCAGCTACTTTTTCTGTATAGCACCTTGGCTGACGTGAAGAGGACGTAATATTGTTATCCGGGAATACTTTATTTTCGATTTCATACGACCATCTCTGGATTATTGAGATGGATGATGACGCCGGATCTAGACGGCGAAATTTCAGAATAAATTGCCATCACTTTAAAGCTAACGCTATTAACAGCGCCCCCCTCCCAACTCATTTCACACCTAAAATTACCCCAGGAGGCCATTTATCCAGTTTCGTAAATCTAGCTCCTTGAAAGTTTTTACTCCGTTTACGGTGAAATTTAGCTCTTTTATGTGCATCAGGTTTGGCAACACTGTCAGGATGGCCGTAGGAGACAAGGAGAAATACATTGCTCTTATGGAAGTATTATTTTATTTCTTCTCTTGGGAATATCAAACTTCCGATGGCATAGAAAAATATATCAACGGAAAAAAGGACAGACTGAAGTAGTAATTGACACGGAAATGTCGAAACTTCCATTTTATTAGCCGTAACTTTAAGTTGAAGTTGATTCCCCATAAGGAATACGTGGGTTTCTGAAAATTCTTATTCATCATATTTTCCAAACATCGTATCTAGCTTAATAATCAACTTTAAAAAACACTTTCACTTGCAACATGTGGAGAAATTTATATTCTATTGAACACCAGCTTTTCTCCTCAGTTGCACTGCCCACTCGGACGATATTGTAATAAATGCACAACTCTTGCGAAATTGTCTCTCATCCCCTTAAACGTTCATTTGATTTGTTAGCACGTTCCACGTGACCATATACCACATATTGCACCGCTCCAGAACGTAGTACAAACGGTGCAGACACTAAATACACTACTTCACTCCAAATCAACGAAGACAAGTCGGTGTTGCACCAACCAACCAATTAGACGTGTGAATGAAGAGAGAGTAAAGAAGTAGGTACTGGGGCATTCCACGAAAAGGAGTCATACGCCATGTAAAAAATAAAATTAATTAATATTAAAATCATATAATTTGCACATTTTACCAATAAAACTTAATTACCATCTGCAGCCTATGTGATTCACAGACAAATGAAGTCAAAACTTGGTACATTTTTTTTAAAGCTTCACGCACGTAACGCACTTTTGTTGATGCTTTTCATACATTCAGCCTATGTCAACGTACTCGAGTTTTCTTTAATTTGTTAGCAGTTATCATTAAGTACTTCATAACTCTACGAAATCAGTTAATTGTGAATATCTTAATCCAATATCATGTCTAGAACCTTACATTTTGTATTAGTAATGTCACACACGTAACGTAGGAATTGCTCCTACTCCTAACTACACACAGAAAACTAAATGCATCATATCGATTGATCCACCAAAACGTGTCGATTGATGCACTAAAGTGGGTTTTATGGCATCTGCGAAGAATCAGATTCACATTTGATGTATTTTAGTGCATTTTTGTATGTCGTAAAATAAACACCAAAGTGCATCATGTGATGCAAGTGAGGATATTTTTCAGTCTGCGATGCACCTTCATGCGTTTTGGTGCACCTTCCTGCATCCACTTAGACGTTTCATCTGTGCCAAATAAAATCTGTAGCTCAGACGCAACGTTTAAGTCCATCATTGAAAAAGATGCAGGAAGGCGCATCAAAACTCATCAAATGATACAGTATAATACATCTCAACTGAAAGAAATCCTCGCTTGCATCAGCTGATGCACTTTCGTGTTTCTTTTACGACATACAAAAATGCACTAAAATGTATCAAATGTGAATCTGATTCTTCGCAGATGCCATAGAACACATTTTAGTGCATCAATCGGTATGATGCATTTAGTTCTCTGTGTATAGACTGGGCTAATAATTCAAATTGTAAAATTGGACAACCTTGTGCAACCCTGTATACAGACATTTACTAGACAAAGAAAATAATAAATAATAATTTAATCTGACTCAACCTCGTATATATGAATATAATACAATTTTTCTAATTTTTAGGTTTATGTACATGACCTTGCATCCGTTCCTGTGTGGGAAGATAAGCTGAATTCTTGGTCAGACAATGTATACCGGTATCACATGCAATTGTCGTTCGTAGTTAATGAAGAACGAAGCGAGGAGGATGTAATGAAATCTGACCCCTTGGCAAGGGGGTGTCGTTTTAAGCACGAGAACGGCGGCATCTGGACGTACAGGGCCTACAGCTTTAAGGCCTGTGTAATACAATGTCAGGCTGAGGAACTGATCAGACGATGCAACTGTACTCTTTATCAAATGGGGAATACAGGTGAAAGCATTATAACTGTTGAAGCAACTATAGATAACGCATTTTTTCTTCCCTTTTTCTTCGATTTCTGCGTGTTGTTACTCCCTCTTCCAGTAAAATGGCTTGCTGCAGAAAAGAAGGGCAACCAGGGTTCGAAATTCTGGGGGAGGACAGGGAAATTTCCCACAACAACAATCTTGCCCCAATCATAAATTTCTGGAGGGGAGAGATTTTGTTAAAACAACAAAGATAACAAATAGTTTTAACTTCAAATAATTTTTGTTAAGCATAGTATCGAAAGCATACATATGAAAGGGGTAAATTTGTGTCTGTGTGTGTGTTTTTGAGTGTTGCATGCCATATCTCTCTCTCGCCTCTTTCAATGGACAATTAACAGATCTACAACACTAAAAAAATATGCACAATAAAAGTAAAAAATAATGCAAGACAAATATTACATCTTATTCACTATATTAATAAAAAGCAAAAAAATCTTAAACATAATAAAACAACTAACGTTTTTAAATTTTAACCATTTGGTAGAGGAATTTTTTCCTTCATATATTTAATAATAACGTATATAGTATTATTTCATATAACATATATACATATAATTACATAATAAACAAATATCATGTATTTGTGTATGGAGGTGTCACGTGCCAGTTCCGACGACACAATGAGAAATGCAAGGAAGAAATGTTTCCCGAGAGCGACGATAGATGGCAGCACACCATATAAAGAAGAGCAGAGTTCATTGTAGAAACTAGGAGCGGAGAAGAGTGACATATATATTATAGTAAATGAAAAATACATAAAGGAAGAGTATAAAAATTATAGAAGGAGTGAATAAAATGTTATAAATAGCCAATTAAGATAAATAAGAATATGCCCGTATATGAAACAATTATGAAAGTTAATAAGTGAGCAAATTAATTCAGAAATGTATCTCCTTTTTGATCCTAGTGATCAAAATTTGATTTAATACTTCTGACGAGGAGAACATCGTCAGCTTTTGTGTTTGTCCGTCTCTCGGTAGCGCTGTGTCACATTAGACGCCCCGAAGCACTTACGGTTGCGCTCCATATTAGACGCACTGGGCCATAGGCAGCGCTTGCTGTTAGCGATCCTGGGCTATTCGCCTTTTGGTCGTTCCATAGGAGGTGGCGCTACTGTCAGTTTAGTCGCCCCTAATCTTTCTATAAGTATAGCTTGTGTCGTTTGTATAATGCCAAAAGAAGCGGAGAAAACGAGCGCATGCATGTAATAAATGAGATTACGCTTTAAAGGCAAGGACAATAAATTAGAAGAAAGAAAAGAAGAATAAGCCTTTTCCAAAAATAGAAAGAAGAAAAGAAGAAGAAGCCTTTTCCAATCAAAGACAGAAAAGAAGAAGAAGCCTTTTTCCAAAATAGAAGAAAGAAGAAGCCTTTTCACTAATCAACGATAGCAAAGAAGAAGAAGCCTTTTCCCTAATCAAAGATAGAAAAGAAGAAGAAGCCTTTTACCAAAATAGAAGGAAGAAAAGAAGAAGAAGCCTTTTCACTAATTAACGATAGAAAAGAAGAATACGCCTTTTCCCCAAAATTGTGAGAAGAAAAGAAGAAGAAGAAGATTTCCTTTCAATTATACATATATTTATAAGAAGAATATAACCGACGTAAATTTGGAATCAGCATATATATATATATATATATATATATATATATATATATATATATTTCAATGTATATACAAGCTTAGCTATATATTTTCTCTGTATTGTGTACAGTTTTCAGAATATAGATTCGCATTTAACTATATCCTCTTGGCTATAAAACGCTTTCTTATTTGGAATTCTCGAATGAAGAACCTATCCCCTGAGATTAAGATATTTCTATAGCCGTGGTAAATAACATTTAAGTACGTACCTCTAGGGTCGTAGCATAGGGGATAAAGTAAAAAATTCATTCCCTCCACCAGTCTTCAGTGTTCTCACACCCTGTGTGCAAAGCTAAATGTGATCGCATAAGACAGGAATGGGCAACGCTCCTTAATTGTGTAAGAGCGCTCTCGTTTTCACGTTGGACTGCAGATCGAGCAGATGTACTGTAGCGTTGCAATCACCCTATGTGATTTCTTTTTATGGGGTTATGTGAAGTCACAAGTGTACATGAACAAACTTCAAACAATCTCCGAATTGAAGAAGGAAATCCAACGGGTAATTGGTTCAATCGACAGAGACGTCTGCACAAGAGTCATGGTGAACTTCACAGATCGAGTTACTGCCTGCTTACAAATCGGAGGTGGTCATATGCCAGACATAATTTTTCACTCTTAAATCGCATACAGGCATATGCCGCACACTTTTCATTTTTAAAATTATTAAATCGTAGTGAATATGTAAAATAATGAAAAAATCGAAATGTCAACTTTCATGCAATTTTGGCTGAGTTATTGCATTTTCAAAAACTGCGCACTTTATGAAACACCCTTTACCACACATAAAATTAATATTAATGATAAAAGTTCATGAATTACCAAGTTTTCTTGTTTGTGTGGCAATAAAAAACATACTGTCCAAGCAACTGAATCTTCCTACTGGATTCATAACTACAGACAATTTATAGTCTAAAAGATTCCGACAAACGGTATATCTATAAATGTGTGAGATGAGGATTTTTTTTTCATATTTTATGCGACCTGCGAGCAAGTAAATTAATACGGCATTTCTGAGGGCTCATAGGTTTGCCAGGGCCCCTTTGATTGAGCCAGTCTACGCCCCTGCTTATTATCGCAGACAATGTCTTATGATATGTTACTGGGAACCCACTCGACCACCTTCCACATGAAAGTAAATAAATAAATGAAACAGTCGTGAAGTTATTTGTGGTGTCCACTGACTCGTAAATTGCAGTAACTCTGTTGATACGAATTCTAAGTTCACCGATCGGGCGTTTCCATTTAGTGCTCACCTCAGTGAATTTCGAGTCCAGATTTTGTCATTGTTGACCTACATTTTGTCTATTTCGTATTTTAAAAAAGTAGCTGACACTATGTGTTGAATTTCGGAAATTATATAAAATTTCAAGAGCGCAGAGAAAACATTGCAGGGCCCTTACACCCGCATTGCGAGGGTTGCGGGGGCGGTCGCTACGCCACTGACTAGCAGACTAGCACAAGTGCAAACAAGTTGCTCAAACCTGGATTATAAACGAAAACCATAGGAGTTATATATATATCATGCTTTCCAGTATTTAGCATATGCTTGCCAGTTCCCTTCATAATGCAATTAATAGTTCTAGTTCGAATACGTCAAGGAACGTTCAACTAGGGATAAAAAAATAAGCATTCCTTACAAGGTCATGATTTGAAGTTTTGTGTCTGTTGCTAAATAAGATGCGCATTATTTACATAAACAACAGATGAAAATTTATTTTAAAAAAATACCAGGATAGAAACTTAACATGTACAGTCAGAGAAAGAATTACCTGGGCCACGGGACCTAGAATTTGCTAATGTCTTAAAGCCTGTTGTTTATGCAACCCAAATAACAAAATATTCGCTTAAGTTTGCCTGGTGTTTCCGAGTTCTCGTGAAGGATTGAGCATTGATAGCATGAGTCACATGACTCATGTCCCAGCCACAACAAACAGCTGGGTGCTACGAAGCCTCCAGAAGAAAATTTCAGAAACTGGTTTCGAAGAGCTACTCGTAAGGAAATATTCGTTCGACTGATATTAGAGTCATGTCAAAAAGGTTCATTGAAATGATTGTTTATATCGAGTTCTCATCACAGACCACATGCCACACGCTAATTATTTAAGTCTAGTTTATGCACTGGACCTACAGATTAAAGTGGGATCCTAACCAAATGTTCCTCTATCTGGTATTGAATTCGGAAGCCTTTGATTACATGATGAAGACGTTACCACTACGCCATCGGAGAGGCAATGGAACAGAACGGTTTGAGAAAGAGACGGGTGAAACCATATTTGGCGTAAATTTTAAAAATAAGACATTATTTTGTGGTCACAGTTTCGAACCGTGGGAGAGGGATAGATTTCTTTTTGTCCTATCGTCCATTTCACGAGTTTATAATTCTTTCTCTCCGACACGATTAGCACGAGTGGTAGAAGAAAAGCTAAGTAAAATAACTGAAACAGAAATATAAGGAAAAAGCGAAACAAATTTTATCCATAATATTCTGCAGCCACTTCAGTCGTATATACGGTATGCTACCTGTAAAGAGAGCCGTGGTCTCTAACTTGTCTTCTCCCCTTCCTTTGTGCTCTCGATTCCCTCTGTCACGATTGGTCTAAAACTAATTAATTCGACGTTAATTTTAACAATTAAACAAACAAAACAATGCCCAATCAACTGCACAAAACAACATTCCAATTGTTTTCGAATCGGAAAACAATTGAGATGCTGTAAAATGAATCAATATGCAGTAATAAAATGGGAATTTGGTACGGTATAGAATTAAATCGGTGAAGATGTTCTATTCGATTGGATGTTTGTTATGTAGTGTCGCTATTCTTTCACTTTTGATGACATTGATTAACGGACACTCACCAAGAACACCCATGGCCAAGCCGAGATTCAAACCAGGGATCCATGCTATCGTAGCGCGCTGTTCTAACAACTCCGCTACGGAGGTCGGGTACGAGTGAATATTATACCATATTTTGTGTGCGCAATTGGGATCAATCAATGGAATGACTAGGCATATTATATTATTAATATATTCATTTCATAATATCACGTCATATTATTCGGCGCGAAGTAAGATCAGAAACATTCGATCTTGCATTTTTACCTTTCAACTAATTCTTCGACCTCAGGTTAATCACATCAATAAGATAAATTATGAAACAAATGATAGTGAATGTGGGATACTGACAATTCATTAAGTGGTCGACATTTGATCTCCTCACCAAAGTTTCCGGGTTTGAGTACCGTCCTTGTCACGGGTGTTTGAGTATTTCGTCATTAATTTCATGTAATGGTCACTCGTCTGCGATTGGGAAGAAAAGTGATGTTACGTAAAAAAACTAATAAAAATAAACATGATCGAAGAGTACTTATTTCATATCTCACGAAATCTTCTACAAAACCGGGATATATGAAATATATGTATCTTCATATACGTTTTCGATTTCTATATTTAACTAGTCGAGACCGAGAACGGGAGAGCAATTTTCAATCCGAACAACCGAGAGATGGAGACACTGTCAAGTCTTGATTCTTTCTTGACATCTCCCTAATTGAGTTGATGTTCTGTTTGTTATTGGCTTTGTATTGGCAATTATTGTCATTATTCTTTTCCTGTAGGTAAACCATTACAACGATTTATGATGAAATAAAGCAGATAAAAGGGCAAGAACAAAAAAAGTCATTCCTGCCCGGGACTCCAACCCAGAACCTTCCGTAATGAGATTTGATATTCTGGAGAAGGCATCCTTGCCTTTCTGTTTCCTCTACTTCTGTTATTTTATCACACATGTATAATTAAAATGTATCCGAGGAATATGTTGCGATTCATAATTGTGTTGGTTAGATGCTACAGATGTGAACTCCAACATGGAATAAATTATTATACTTTGTTTCGTATGTGGTTGAAGATGAAAATTTCTTAAACTGTGACAATTTATTATTTTAGTTTTTGTTTTGTGCACAAATATGCTAATTAGGACTCGACCTTCAGTTTAAAATGGAATACGAATCACTACGTGCCTCCACCGTATATCGAACCCTGGATCCCTTGATTACAAGGTGACGACGTTATTATTACGCCATCAAGGAGGCCCCGTGACAAAACGTTATTCACTCGATCTATGCAATAATTTATTTCAACGTTTACATTTTCGTTTTCTTCTTTCTATTTGTTAACTACTCTTATACGACTTTTCTTGCGTCTTGAAATTTCTTCTTGTTTCAGAAAAAAATATACATGCAGGCTCCCCTCCCTCCCCGTGCAAATAGAGAGAAATCTCACTCTCGAGAACTAATTTATAAATAACGTAACCATTAGGAAACTATTCGAACGTTAACTGATATAACTGCAGATTAAACAATACTTACAGACGCTAACGAAATATATATTCTTGTATAAGCTCACAGGCAACAGGTATGTGGTGAGTGATTCACTCTTGCGAACTACGAGCGAAGGTCAGTGAACCAAAGGGTGGCAAACAGGCGTCTTCTCTACAAAACTAGGGTTAGCAGACGAGGCCACGTGTTCTTGTTATCAATGACGTACGAAATAAGGAGGAACACAGCTTTCATATCAAACTAGACGTATTTTTTGGTCCTGTCATTGCATGTAGAACACTTTCTCGTCGTGGCCTTGAAGGCCTACGTAAAGCTTCGCTGCAAGAAGAATATCTTCCTATTGAGGGGAGGAAAAGTGTGTGTGTATCGAGGTCCTTCAATTTTCGTATTCTTGTTCATTTCAGAACGCGTGCTGTATCGTCGACTTAATCCAATCTATCCCTTGTAGGTTTTAGGTTCTGTTCTGTTCGGTAATTTCACATTGTCTTCCTGCTTATGTTATTCGCGACGAAGGTTCTGGATTCGATAATATGGACAATATCGAGATTGTGTTGGTTGGTTGATTTGGTGTCTTAAGTCCACTTTATGCACAGTAAGACTAATCGGGAATTCACCTACAGTTTAAAGTGGTATCCGAACCACTGTATGTGCCTACATATTACTTTGCTACTAGATATTTGCATGCTACGATGTAGGAAGTGCTACATTTTCAGTGTGTGGAACTGAGAGTTATTTCGGATACGAAGAATCGGACAAGGGAGTAGTGGGAAAACGATCAGCTCACATGTTTGAATTATAACCCCTTCCCCCTCTCTCTCACACATACAGGATATCGGCCGTGGTTTATATAACGAAATATAACATGGATGAATTGTGTCAAGAAAAACTGGAGCCTATTCACATCACTACGGAACTTGGAAGAAAGTCCACGTAGAGATTAGTAAGTTCTGTTCCGACAAAATCTAACGTATAGTAAATGAAAAAGCAAAGTGCTACCTTGTGCTTTGCACCAAGCCATGAAGGCGTGTAGGGGGTGTGGAGTTAGGGCCCCACACTTTCTTGTTCCGGCCGAAGGTGGGAATAATGTGATTGGCACCACGCCCCTGGCCGCCTTTAACCCCCCCCCCCTGCGTTTTCTCCAGGTACCCACTTTATACGACGCTGGGTGGGCGCCGGAGCCACTTGAACAGGTGGACAAAATAAATTCCAATTCTCCCCAATCGAGGATCGAACTCAGATCTCTCGCATGCTAATTAAACGCTCTAACGACCGAGCTAACGTGGCACATATAGTATAGCAGCCTTTTGTAATTATGGCAAAAATTATTTTAGCGTTTCGTTCAACGCTTTTAGGTTAAATCATTTTCGGACATATAACTTCTAGCTCTTGTGGGTTCTGCGACTTGGCTTGAGAAAATGCGATTTTCTGACGAACAACATTACATCTGACAAGTCACGTGACTTTCCTACATGTCCTTTGTCTGTTGGCTATTGGATGAAAGACGAGTTGCTCTTGAGACAGACAGAATCACCCGATCACCTAAAGGTGCAATGTGTGTTGCCTACCTTTCCGGCATTATTTACTACCATTAAAGTCTTATGGGGAAGAACGTTTTTCCACCACTGTACCGTGCTTTCAATTTTTAATAAACTACCTTGGTCAGCAACTTTATTGTATAAGAAATTAGAAAGATATAACCACATAAATAAACTATTTAATTATTCATCAATACTTAATCACAATTTTTCTTCACAGAAGGAAAGAAAATATGCCGTTACGAAGATCTAATATGCGTAGATATGAATGCAGGTATGTTTATTTATTCTTATTGGTAAAAGTAAACTTTTTAATTGATATTAGCTTACTCCATGGTATAGTGATAGAGTCGTTGCCTTGTAATCAAGGGATCCTGGGTTAATACCCAATGGAGGCATATAGTGGTTCGGATCCCACTTTAAATTATAGGTTCGGTCCCGATTAACCTTACTGTGCATAAAGTGGACTGAAAACACCAACTCAATCAATCAATCAATTTAATTGATATTAACTTAATCTGAAGATAATTTGCGATTGTAAGTTTCCCAGAAATTCAACCTGCACCATCGAATTCGCAAAGTATTAAATTTACACTATCAACGTACTGGTGCTTTTAATTCGATCAAAACTAGTTATTAATATTCTAAACATAACAAAAATCTACAAAATAGTTCGGAATGTCTTGTATAAAGTGCATGGAGTAATTGTCCCTCACACGCACAGTCCGATACTCTATAAGGCAAATATTCTGATTCACGCATTGTAGAGTAAGATTCACTTACACAAGAGGATGAAGGAGAAAATATGATGGGCAAAATTTGGGAGAAAGCGATAGAAAGTTAAAGAGTGCATAAAAGAAAGCACTACAGATGAGGATATTTGAAACAAATATAGAATAAAGGATACAAAGAATAAAAGGTGGAGAGACAGTCAGAGAAAATAGAAGATAGAGAAGGAGAGAGAGATAGAGAGAGAGAAGGGATGGACGAAGAAACGTGAAAATAGTGAATCACTCCAATGGAGAGATGAAGAAATAATATATATATATATATATATATATATATATATATATATATATATACACACACACACACACACACACACACACACACACACACACACACACACACACACACATACACGCACGCACTAGATTAACCCCATATCCTAACGAAATTATAGGTGATTATCAATGTGGATTTAAATATAGCAGATCTACATTGGAACAAATTCGCCTGCGTATATTCTATATAATATAATATATACATATGTATGTGTGTGTGTGTGTTGCTATATGCATCGGTATATAATAAGAAGAGAGCAAATCGAAATAAAGAAAAAGAGATGAAGTGATAAGAGAAATGCAGGTGATATAACAAATAAATGGAGAATCAGATGAAGAGAGAGGAAATATAGAAAAGGTACAGAGACACAGAGAGAGATAGAGAAAATATTACTTAATATTAATGTTTACAATCTTATTAATGCGTGACTTTTGACTGACTTCTAAAATTCATTCAAAGTTATATGGTTCATATATTTTTTCTCTTTTAGGAGATATACTTAAAGTAGAGAATTATTGCAATTGTCTACCAGACTGCACTGGGCTGTATCCTAAGTTAATACACATGTCAAAGGCTTAGTAAGTGTGATATACTAATCAAATTCCATAAATACAAGCCGAGTCGAAAGTCATTATGTACCTACCAAAGACAATATACGTACAACAACTACAAGCATACCTGTTACAACAAATTCTGGAAAAATGGAAGACCATATGCAACTGTGTGTATTGTCTTGGCAGTGGGTACGGTGACTTTTGGGTCACCCTGTATAAACAGTCATTGTAAATATGTGTTGGGATTAAATATTGTCTTGGCAGTGGGTACAGTGACTTTTAGGTCACCCTGTATAAACAATCATTGTAAATATGTGTTGGGATTTAAAAAAGTATACGCTACTCTAATTCGTTTACTTGTTTCTTTTTCCAGCTATGTAATGTATGTAGTGTGGAAGTGAGTTTTACCACAGATAAAGGTATATAAGCAGATCTTCATCTAAGGCAGGAAAACCGGTGCACGAACCCCCCACTGGGAATCGCAATTCGCAAGAAGTTTTGTAATAATCCGCTAAGAGGCGCTGAGAGCACCACTTGCACTTTTGCTTCCACTTCTTCTACCAAACAGAATAAGAGATGCCGCTGCTGAATTTCACCGCTGTCTAGGTCAAAAACTGACGTCACCAAACCGCTTTATATACCTTTATCTGTGGTTTTACTCACCAAAACTCCTTAATACCTACCATGCACTTGTAACTTATGGGTATCAGGTAATGGCTGTTTATGGGGCAAATCTTATATAAAGTTTATTTATATCTCTCCTTTTATTCTTATCTTCAAATTTCCTGTTATAATTCTACAGATTCATAATCCAGTTCGCATCTCTCTACATTTCATAAAATTTAGTTTAGTTACGTCGTGCTGCTACAAGCGGACTCCCACAGTTTAGCACGCTGGAAGCTCTACACAAATGTTTCACATAATCCAGCTACTTTAACGTATCGAAATCCGACGAAAAACTCATCTTGCGGTTTAATTACTCCAGCAGATTAACTGGAACTATATTAATACGTTATTTATTCATTACATTAATTGCAATCGCAAAGAGTTCTGCTCTTTCACAAGGCTTCTAAAACCCGAATAATTACAAATTGATTTTTTTTTCATTTAGCAGGGCGGATGGGAATGTTAAATGTGTTCAATTTCAACAGATTCTTCACAAAATAAGAGTTTCTCAAATCAAGAATCGATGATAACCATATTGTTTGGTTTGAGTACATTTAATGGGAGCTTAAGCCTAATATCACCCTCCCTACATGCACCTCTGAATTTTGAAATAATGAACTGAGCATGCTACCTATAAATTAAAACATATACGTATTATTTCTGTTTCCTTACTGTTCATGTACGTATATATTTCCAGTGCCGCATATTCTTTGGACATATTAAGAATTAACCTGACTTTCTATTCTCCACAAGACGTTCTTTGGTTGAGACTTGTTCATAGCAAAGTTGATATTATGGGTGAGTAGAAGTTTACGATTTCTTGTACTTGTTGCATCTGTGTAAGTAACAATGGTAAAAAATCAATAATGTTTCATAATTTTGTAAATAAAACTTATTTATTTTTAATACGAAATTATTATATGACTTGCATTTTTGTACTTTAGTGCTATATACATTGAACTAAGTAGTTTCGGAAATACTTGGGAATTATTCTATATATTCTATTATATTTCGTCATGATTGTCTAAAGTAACTAAAAGTTATATAACACGATCAAATAAGGAATATTGAAATTAAATATATACATAAATTAGCAATTACCAATAAAGAACTCGGTATTTACCGATTTACTTTAAAATATAAATAATATATATTTTTTGCTTTTTTATTAGCTCTGCTACTATTCCGATGCATATATAAATAATTGTATACTTTGTGTAGCTATCAAAGTTTATTGACGTGTTCACATCAATATATTAATATACTTCACTAATCCTCATTGTCGCGATTAGCCAAATGTGAAACAAAAACGACGTTAAATAACAAAAATACAAATAACCTTGATAAGAAATGATAAATTTGGTTGCAAAATTTCTTTAGGCATAAGAATAATTATTTATGACATTAACAGTAATTATATATGTTAGCACTTTCTTGGAATGTTTTATCACACGTTTACCAAGATATGTTCTCAAATAAGTATGTATTAGTTTAGAACGTGTACATTTGTTTTTATTTACAATAAATTATTCTAGAATTCAAATGGTTTCTCTATTCCAGTGTCTGTTGTCTCAATTGTTGGTTTATTTCTTGGGGCCAGCATGATGAGTATGGTAGAACTTGCCTACTTTGTCTTCGTAAAATTTATTTACAATATAATATTTTGCAAACGTGATTAATAATGCATAAAGTATCATTAATGTAAAATATAGTCAGTATTTCAAATATATTTTAGAAAATATTAGCACTAAGAACAAAACATGATTTTTAAAACATTTTAAGAAATGTGATCATACTAATTATAATTATCTAAGCAAAGCTTTGAATTCTTTTCCACTTCTTTAACGCTAGAAATCATTGTATGGCGTTACGAGTTCTATCATAGAAATTTGTTTCTGTGATAAATATGTGTAAGAAGTGTATTGAGTGTAATAAAATGTTTATTTCGAGAATTATTAATTTCTTCAAATCAATATTTTAAACATTTGAAAGGTCAAATATTATGCACAATTTCACAATTTATATTATCTTAACTTCACGTGAATCAGAGCCACTTCGGAACGGTTTGTGTTACAGGAAAAGTAAAAAAAGTACTACTGTCATACTCCCATGAGTGTAGTCATAATAGAGAATTATACTGAATTACGATTATTAAAACAACCAGTGTTATGGGAAAAATAATCTCAGACAAACTTCTATCATATAGTCATTTGCCGACACTAAGTAACTGTGAGCAAATAATCGAAACATAATCAGAGGACGTCTCTTGTTCAAATGTGAACATTTAATAAGAAGTCTGACAGAATTAATACTTTAAACGCATTATCACACAACACGATTATTATTCTCTATCCAACGAACCAAAGAATTATCCTGTATGTTAACTTAGTCCGGAGATGAAAGTAACTGAAAAATTATATCAGTTCAAATGAAATATGCGTTTGAACGAACCTCGAATATAACAGAAAATTCGTATTAAAAAAAAATTTACAATCCTTAAAATCGGTGACTGTGAGTGTCAACTGTCACTTGAAGGGCTAGGAGGTAAAACATGGTAAGTGACATTTTGGTCAATATTGGGTTCCAAAGTAAAAAATCCTTTTTTTTTGCCCTGGGCTCAATGAACGCTTCTGAAATTGATAAACATAACGCGAAAACATTTTATGTACAGTATGCCTTCCAATAACTAGAGACTGGATTTTTAATGGGAAACCGCTTATTTATTTTTCAACACGGATCATGGAATAAATAACAATAGTGTTGATAATTATATTCCACCAACAAGATTACATTGGTTTTATCCTTTCTCCACTTTCTCAGCCTACATTCCTTATTTTTCCCCCTTTCAGCCTACATTCCTTGTTTTTCCTTAAAAAAACATCTTCCTTGGTCCAATTATTGACAAAACATCAAATATTTTATACGACTGTATTTTCCCTAAGCAATGCTGTTAACTACAAGAAAAGCAAAAATGGTCAAATTATAAGTTTTCTGGGCTTCCTACTGTTACAATGTTTACAAGAAAATATATTCATTAATTACAGAGAACATAAATTATATATTTCAGTGTATTGAATTCATTTTATTGGTTTAAGACACATTAAAAAAAGAATAAGAATATTATATGTAAGTTTGTATTCATATCCATTTGGAGAAATATATTCATTTAATAGAAATATATTATTTCATTTCTTCCCTATTACTAGTTTCCCTGCACAAATTCTCAATCCTATACGATAAGATATATTCACAAAGGAGGCTGTAAAGGAAAAAAGTATTGTTATTGTGTTTTCATATATTCATTCACATCCAAACAAACATTCTCTTTCACAAGCCACCCTTCATCTGAGTGTTTTCGCAACTCTGCACACGCGAAAATACTTGAACAGTTTCAATATTAGATTTGTATTGTTATATGTAGGTCACAATGAAGATCATATCGCTTGAAAGTTTTCGGTTTTAGAACGTATCGTCGATTTATAACACGAAGAGATTTATAATTTCGAAATTCCAGTGTTGAAATGTCAAAGAACAAGTTATTCTCAAATATTTTGAGTGACATTTGCAAGATAGAAAATGAAATTACAATGTGAAACACACAATACGAATAGCATGAGGTGGAGGCCACTTGAATCAAGGAGATATTAGGATCAAAATAAGAAATTTATATATTTCGCAGCGTTTAAGTCCAAAGAGGACTCCATTTCTGATTGAACATGTGGTAATAGAAGCAAGACACAAAGATTGCAAGAGAAATACTAACGTTTTCTTCCAGATTTTTCTTTAAATTACCAGGGGGAACGAATTGTTCAGAAGCAGGTTAGTAAATTCTGTGACATTTATACAGTTCAATGTTAATTCACTCATATTTTATGTTTCATAAAGATGAAAAATTAAAAAGAGTAGAAAAATAATGTAAAATCAATCCAATTATGTAAGTTGTAAGTGTATCATTTCAACTTGTATAAATATAATTAAGCTGTACTTAGGCTTGCAAACCTTCCGAAATGGCCGGGAGTCTCCTGGAATCATCGATCTCACAATCCCGGATAAACTTTGTTCACTCACGGAATTACGACATTTAGTATTATTATATTTTTTTTGCTGAGCTAAGAAACTTGTCATTGCAAACTGCACGTTTAAATTTGACAATATTATTTTCATGTTAGCAGGACAAGAAAATAATAATTACTTACTTACTTATTTGTTTACTTAAAGTTGTGGTTGTTATGTTGTTTTGATCAAGTTGATTCAATTGTACATTCACAGTAGCAAGAAAACAAGCAGACAACTGCTTTTATTCAAGGCCATATTCTTGAAGAGCATTAAACTTAAAGATTTTATGGCTGTAAAGAAATCTCTCATAATTTTCTTCTTTAAAGATGGCAAACCTAGCTATACTAAGTGAGGCGAATATTTCATGTATTCAAGATATTCGAATTATGTAAAGTTGAGTCGTTTGTGTTTTGCCATAAATAGAACTCCTACATGACACCTCATAGACCATTATACTAGTTCGTTGTTCCATTGCAAGTGTTCCTTCAATATTTTATCAATATATCATTAATTCTCATTATCGTGATAACCCAAAGGAGGTACAACAAGTAAGAAATACAAGGACATGACATAAATTATATCTGTGAATTTCTTTTAAACTTTATTTGTTACTTCAGAATGAGGTTCTATGAAGACTTTGCGAACCACACGTCTTTCCACGGATTATCCTACTCTGTGAAGAAAGGATTTTCAACATACGAGAGGTAAGGCTTCATACACACTAGAAAACCTTTTATCTTATATATATTTTAACGTACAGATTTTAAAAATAGAAATATGTTTTGGGAAAACATAACATAATTTGAAGATATGCCACGTGTATCTTTTGACGGTCTGATAGCGAGCGCGTTAAGTGGTCTACAGTGAGAGTCGATTTTCTGTGGCGAAGAACGTCTTCTTCATAGACACTTCTTGGTTGTAACAAACTCATTAAATTTTAATGGAATCATTACAAACCAGAATTATTCGTGATTGTACAACCAACGGCAAAGTTAATAATAGGATATTGTTCATCATCATTTTCATTCTTCTTATTCTACATAGTGTGTTCTTGTGAGGAAATGAATTATTTTGATTTCAAGCGTATGTTGTCCTCTGCTCACCGTTTTTTTTATTGCAATTCATGATCATCCCATTGTGGAAAAAATACAACTAATTTTGCTCTTGAGTTTACAATGTTTTGTGGAATGAGATAGCAAACGTTCAACGCAATGCGTATTAATTCTCTAGATGGGAATGCAATGTTCACTTGATGCATGCTACAATTCATTGGCGCTTTCAAGGTATACTCTGTCCCCGGAGTCTCTGGAGCAAGCGAACAACACCATGTCTCTACTCAAGTACTGACGCGAGACTGCTCGACCAATAAACACGTGAGAGGGAATGGGATTGCATGGAGGGGTGAGCGACTGCAGGTACTAGCCTTCGTAGCAGCGTGTACTGCTTCGCCCGCCCACTAAATTTCTCCCTCTCTGCGCCGCTGTGCGCGGACTTGCTCCACAGATTACAGGAATAGAGTATAGGAAGTAACAGTACATCAGTCAGTACTAGTCACGCAACTTACGGGAAGGTGTATGGGCAAATAATTATTTGCCGTGGCAGAAGTTTGCCGACTTGGAACCAAGAACACATATGAGTGTATTGTACACATACCCGTTGTGGCCTGGCAGTGATTTGCCTTTCTCTCTCACACACACACAGAGAACTTAAAATGAAAATTTTCACGAAACGTTCCGTTATCTTTCGTTGGAATGGTGATGTATCTCTTTTGTGTGTATGTGTGTGTGTGTGTGTGTGTGTGTCTGATTATTACAGTGACGAGATTACCTACTAGCGATATGGGTCGCTGTATTACTATTAATGATATCATAGTCCTAGTTAATATTAAAATATTTACATCAATATAAAATATAACATATATGGACAGGAGTTTTTTTTTTTTTAATTTGCTTCCCATTCTATTTTTATTGAAAATAAAATGAAATTGAAGTCTCTGAACTCAAGACCCCTGGATTACAAGGCGACGACGACGTCATCACTACACCATCGAGGAGGTACACAAGACACAACCAACAATAATAATTAACAAATGGAAAAGTCAAAACCAAGCTCACAAAAGGATGAAGACAACTCTCTGCTAAGCTCCCTCTCGAAAACAACACATCTCCACGTAAAGGGGAAGATTTTGTGAATGCTATAAATGTACAATTAAAGGGTATTAACAAATAAGTTCACTTCGAAATGAAAAATGTGCCGAATATCTAAAAAGAAGAAAATCAATGACCCGGAACAGTCTTTTGCTATTTGTGACACGATGAAATGGAATTTTGCAGATATTCACAAACCGGAATGCCGTTCCGCTCCACAACGGTCCATTTCGAGCCCTGCTCACAAACACACACACATGACGGATTACAATTGAAGCGCTCGGGTGTAAAACATGTTGACATTTTGTCTATTTTTAGTTACAAAGTAAAGAGAGCCTTCCTTCAGTTTTCAAGTGAAATTGCTACGTCATACAATTTTCATTGGACTCAGTGAAACTTTCTGAAATTGGTAACTACAACACGAAAACAATTTATCTACAGTATAGCTTCTAATAACATTTTTTCTTAATGAACTCAGAAATGACCGAAATGTAACTTACCATGTTTTACACCCGAACCCTTCAATTATGAAAATATAAATGGATAATTAATACGAGGAAAACACATAATGAAAGCAACATTGTGTACAAGTACGTCTTCTACTTTCAGAGTGTTCTGGGCTGCATGTTTTACCACCTGCCTGGTGTTTTCTGCAACGGTGATATGCACAAAGATGCTCTCGTTCTTAAAAGATCCGACTATAATTTCCATTGAGAGGATATCACTGGCAGATTCTATACCATCCATGGCTGTAACTTTCTGTCACGTCCGTCCCAAATGGAATGGCAGAGAAATATTGGCTAAGTAAGAAATAAAATCTCGATTATGATATTGTTCTCCATATGGTTCTCACTTAGTGTTAGACCTTTGACTCAAACTGACAGGGTAGAGGGAGAATGACCCAAGTACCAATATGAGATAAGGAACCCCAGTCCAGAAACGTGTCTTTAAAAGCTTATAATCCAAGACTAGTTGGGGTTACCTACGGCAGTGGACTAAGACGGTGTCGTCCTAATTGCGAACAGTCTTAATTGCGAACACTTGATGCCTGAACAGGAATATACTCCAAGGACTATGTCCTAATCGCGAACACATTTTTCTGCCTTCTGACCTACAACTTTCTCTCACACTTCCCGAGTATTTTTAACGAATTTTTTAAAGGAACTCAGTTCCACACTTGAGGCTGGTCAGTGTTTGTTGGATCATAGAAAATTCGACATGATTAAAGTATTCGCCAAAGTGTATATAATTTAAAAATAAAAGTGTGGCCATTATTATAGGAATTCGTACTGCACACTTCTTAACTGAAAGAGCTTCGTCATTTAATAACACAATTATTAACTTTACCTAAGTTGCAAATTCAAATTTGAGAAGATATGACACTTTTCTTAAAAATTTAGGAATACCTCCAATCTCCTTATACTTACTTGTTAGTGCTCCTTGCAAAAAAGAAAAAAAAAACATTTTTTTCTTACGTTTTACAGTAAATCTTCCGGGCTCATTTCCATCCTAAGAATCATGCCATTAGACTTTTGTGCCTCAGCCTTTAAGGTTTATATAAGGTCTTCCACTCTAGGATGAGAACTACCTAGTTCACTGTTGATTTTGCGGTTCCATCCCTCCACTAGATTATTTCTCCGGTGCTTGCTGTTGAAGCAGTTTCACATCTCTTAAAACACCAATGGGTTTTCGAGTCATCAACTCACGAATGAAAGTCAGATTACGTTGACAGACTGAAAGGGTGAAATGACCTTGGAGGGATTTACAAAGCAGAAGACCATGATAAGTCAATGAGGTGTTAGTCTAACCAGCTGACTCTCTGCGTCACTACGTTATCTGTTTTGAAAAGGAGTTTTTCAGTTTCATGTGTGCGCAATTAGGACATGAAATTATTTGTCACTTTCGTGTTCGCAATTAGGATAATTTAGGCGTTGTTCGCAATTAGGACACTACCGACTAAGACAACTGAAAGATGCTGCTTGTAGATATAATACGGACGTTACTACACTGTATCATATCATTCTACGACGAAAAACGTTCCAGTGGGTGGTCATAATGACGGCCCCCAGCGTCGATGCAGGCAAGAAAGCGTCCCAATAGACTCCACATCAGCTCTGCTGTCTCTGGAGTAGTTCTGACGGTATCACAGGCAGCAAGGATTCTTGCCAAGAGGGGATGCAAGGGGTGTCGTATTAAATTACACAAGTCATATCTTTCAGTTGTCTTATTCCACTGTCATAGGCAGCCCCAACTATCTGTTGTTTTGTTTTGTAACCTTTTAATGACGTGTTTCACTACGGGGTTCCTTAGCTCAGATTTGTACTTGGGTAGCCTCCAACCACCCTGCCAGTTCGATTTAAGGTCATGGAAAAACCCTGCATATCTATGCCATTTTCACAATTTATGCTCTTAATATAATGTATTGGGTTAATGCATAAGTTCGTATGGCAATACTGCGGTGTTAGGAGTTTCTTTATCGTTTAATGTTCATCGATTGGAGTGGCATTGTTGTACTTGTAAATATGCATTGCATGTTATACATTTGGAGAAAGACGGTGTTATTTTATGGGCAAAGCGTATAGTGGGAGAAGAACATTTTCGACATATTCTTCTGTCTGAGTTTAACATAGGGGCAAAGGCAGCGGAGGCGGCTCGCAAACCAGGGGGGCGAGGGTGGGTTCTAGCCCACCTTAAAATATACTCACCCACCCTTCTACCCACCCAAATAGAATGAATACATGATATATATTATTTAGACAACTCAAAGTAACAAACTAGTAAATAATTATACACTCCTCACAAAAAAGTTTGCAATATTGTTATATTAGGCAATAGGTGATAGGCAAGATCTTGGAATTCAACAACACATGGTGTCTGTCTGCTGAACGTTCTCGTGCTCTCGCCACATTGGCTATCACCTATCGCCCAATCGTCGTCGCTTTGTAATCAAGGTGTCCTGGGTTCGATTCCCGGTGGAGACACATATTGGTTCGGATCCCACTTTAAACTGCAGATTCAGTCGCGATTAGCTTTATTGTGCATCAAGTAGACTTAAAACACCAGTCAATCAAAACCTATCGTCTAATATAGCAATATTCCAAACTTCTACACTTAATATAATATATTCCAAACTTCTTGTGAGGAGTGTAATATAAACCACACAAAGCGGTTTTAACAATTGACTAACATCACTCAGTTTCACTTCAAAAGTGAAGAACGTTTCTAGATTCTCCGTTAGGTTGGTTTCCTTTCATTAACGCGCGAAAAATGATTACGTGCGCCTTGATTAGGTAGTTAGATATTGTACATCCTCCTTACTCCCCCGATCTTGCGCCCTCGGATTGCTACCTTTTCAGCTCTCAATCCATCAATCTTTACGGAAGCTCCATTGGTGACGAAAATGTTCTTCAAACTTGGCTTGACGACGCTTTTAACCCCAAATCAGCTGATTTCTCTACGCGTTGAATTGAAAAACTACCCCAGTGTTGGTAGATGGTCGTAGACAATGAAGGAAAATATATGACTAGTTAATTTATGTCTTTTGTTCATCTCAAATTAGTATCAAATAAAAATACTTTTGCCACAGTGAAAGAAACGCTACGAATTTAAGTATCAATCCAATACTACATAAGGAGTAAATATTACTATTGTTACTCGTGGTAATTAAGTATAATTTTATCAGTTTTACAGGCACAGACCAGGAGAAATTGCTACTGGAGAAGCTTACAAAATTTTCATATTCGACTTTACAAAGTTTTGAAAATATATCGCAGGATGTGAATATGGGGAAAGTTCTAGATGCGGTTAGTAGAAATATATATATTTAATGTAAGAATATAATCATACTTTTGTATCAATTAATTTTTATCCCTGTGCGTTTCTTGATTCATTTATATACTTCGCATTACTGCCACTTTTGGCTAATGGCGAAGATCAGGATGGGAGATGAACAACCATGCCCAGCTCGGATTCGAACCCGGAACCCCGGCGATGTGCTAACCACTCCACCACGAAGGACGGCTCATATTGATTGACACGTAGTGTAGACCTATAAAAGTATTGGCAGGCTCTCAAATTAATACTCTCCTCAGTTCTTCATCTCTTTGCTCGCTATAGAACCTTTTATCTAACAATTACATGCAGTTAATACTTACTGTCTTAAAAATCAATATTGTATAGGTGTATTTCACCTACGTCACAAACTGTTGAATTGTGGCTTCGAGCAGCCATGATTGAGGGCAGTACTTGTAAGCATACGGAATTCAAGCGGACGGGCGGAAAATACTAACAGTGACATTCGTGATTTGAAACAAACGCGCAGTTGGTGCACATGTAACGAATGGTACAGTCATGGACACTTCTCGATTGTAACAATTCCATTGAAAGTTAATGGAATTGTTATAACCCAGAAGTGTCCGTCAGTGTACATGGTAGATATTTCCTTGAAAACCACAAATAAAATTGGCCGCAAACATGGCGGCTGTGGGCATCTTGACGTTACATGAAACCCACCTATAAGTTTTGTTATAAATAATAGCATGAAAAATGGAATGTTTAAATATTACCAAGAAAATGTTCCATCGCTATCCTTTTTTCCATTGCTTTAAACAGTGAGAGCTTCGAGAATGGGCGGGTTAAGCGATGACGTCACTTGCAGCCAATGTCCCGGATGTATGTTTCCAAAGCAAACTTTCGACCCGCTCGCTACTACCCTTTTGCTTTGAAAATGTATCGGAAAGGGATAACTTTTGTTACACATACAGCAGTTAGCAAGCGAAACAGTTAGGTGAATCTCACATCAATGTAAAGATTAGATTCTGGTGAATATATAGATATTTTACTAATCACTTACAGATGAGAGGTTAATTGAAAAATAAGTTATGAAAATAGTCCCTACTTCCCATCGTTCTAAAGGCCGAATCATACGCAATTAGATTTCCAGTTAGTTGGCGCTGAACTGGCTACCTGACCGGAAGTAATGGCTGTCTGGTTGGCTGCTGGACTGTTTTTAAGGAACAGGCTATGTTCTAATTGCAACTGTCTTTTCTCAACAGGATTTTGTGTAAGAGCCAATCAGAGCGAGTTTGCCATGTTAAGATAATCTGTGAGTTTACAAGAGGACATTTATTTGTCTGTGGTGTCCTATACGCCTTCATGACGTGGTGCTATGCACAGGGGAATACTTTACCTTTTTTGGTGTCTCGTTGTCTTACTGTTATTATAAAGATTAACGTTAACTTAACAACGAACCTTATTGTACAACACGAAGTATAACAATAACTAACGAAGTTACAAGCAAAAATCTTGGTTACAAGGACCATTCACATCTTTTTCTTTTCCTTTATTTTTTGGTTCACACCGCGTATTTCTGCGATTTCTAGCCAAAGTTGCTGAGTTTTTTTGGATTTAAATTGTTGTGAGGATCATGATGGCTGTATAGATTGTAAACCTGTGTTTTCTAGCGAAACTATAAAGAATCCAAATAACTGCAGTGCGAGGTTCAGATATTAATGTAGATAAGGATATCAGAAATGGAACCTGTGCATGTTGTAAGTTTTTATATAAAGAGTCTCGGTGTTGTTGTCTTAAGGGACATTCAAGAAATAAATGGTTGAGTGTTTGATTAGCTTCTTGCAACTGAACCAGTCGTGCGGCAAACGTATTCCACGCTGAATGATAATCTACTCAAATATTTTGGCCAAAATATAAACAAATTTGTGGAGGGCTTTAAGTTCAAGCAGTGCAATCAAGAAATCGGAGAGAATGAAACACAATGTATGGTATATGTTAAGCAACAAGAACTTAAATGTAATTTTGGCCAGTACTTACAGGAAGCCATTGTAGAGCAAATAATTGTAGGCGTTCGGTCTGACGCCATTAGAGAGAAATTACTCTCTTAACTTAACCTACATTGACTCCAGCAAAATGTCAACATATTGTGCTTCAAATGGAATTAATTGAACGAGAAGCACAAATATTCTCACATCATGAAAAGGAGTGTAGTCCTAACGTTGTTGCATTTGCTGGGGCACATACATTTAAACCAGGTTTCCAGTCCTCGCAAGCACAGAAAAAGAACTCCATTAATTCTCATGATAGAAGCTATAAAATCATCGAAGAATGTAATAGATGTTCCAGAAGACATGATCCTGGACATTATCCAGCAAGATATTCGGTATGTTCATTTTGCAAAAGGAAAGGTCATTGACATGTAAAATGCAAGTTTAGGAAAAAGAATGGTGGAGTTGAGAGTAAGACCATTACAACTGATCAAATATCTACGTCATATTAAATTTCATGGTTTGTCTTTATTACACGTTGAACTTACTGATTCATCCTCCAGAAGATAGCTCTTACATCGAACACACAAAATACACAAGTTCAAGATGCAAGGAGCGTTAGTTTCAACCCAAAAACACAAGCTGCTGTAGATGGCACTAATGTTCTTGTGTCAGCAGAACCATGTATAATTGATCTATGTATTGATAAACGAATTGTACAATGTGAATTTCATACTGGATCCGCAAATACTCTGTTCAATGATAAGTCTTTCAAGCAATTGTCCATGCAATTGTTTCCTCATCGGCGAACCCAATTCACATCACTAACGTTACGAGGTGTGAATAATGATACGTTGAAGTTGAAAGGTCAAACCTTAGTGGATTTATCATTGAATGATGTATTGTATAAATTACGGGTTATACTATATGAAGAAGAAATGCGTTATCAGTTGATTGGACTTTCATGGCTCGACAGTATTCATCCAGATTAGAAGAAACTCAAAGTTTGCCTTCTGCTTCGGTGTTTGGATTTCAACCAAGACACTAGTGGACGGTAGCAGATATAACTGAGCGGGATAGGCGAGTGGATCGCCCACCATTACTTGAATCACGGTGGGGCCGAGTAGAGAGCAAGAGAATTCACCAAACTAAACTACATATCTTCCGAACGTTCCGGTCTGGGTGCAGACCCCGAAGGTAAATTCACCGAACCATGAACCAGGAATGGTATTGTGTAGAGTTGGCAACAGCCTAATGTATAAAGTGCAATTGTTGGACGGATCAACGACAACGTGTCTAAGAAAACGTTAGTGTGTACCAAACTCTACATCAACAGATCTGCCTGATCCAAACCTCGAATCGACACCAGCAGGGCAGCCTCAGGATGAAGAAGGAAGATTGTAACGACCCTGCTTGGTCGCCATTCAATTAGTATTAGACCTTGCGTGGTCACTATATTCTATTTAATCGGATGAAAGAGTTAAACGGAATGTCCCTGCGAGGCGTACGCTTTTAGTTTAAATGTATTCTGTAAACGTTAACGGTTCCACCTCTACGTTTCGTTTACTAGCTTCACTCATTATTAGACCCTGCCTGGTCGCTATATTATTTTTAATGTTATCAATTATTGTCATTTACACTGTTCAACGTGTTGTTTAGAATAGCAAAGTCCTGCGAGGCTCATTATTAATTGTATTGTCTGAATGCACACAGTTTTAGTTTATATTGTCACGTGCATCTAGTGATTTTCCCACTATTGATTTCTCAATGTCAAAATCTTGATATTTCTCAGTACGAAGTTTGCAATATGTAAAAAAATGAGTTAGCAACGCGTACTAGTAGTTAAAAGTTTCACCACCCATGTGCCACCGCGAGTATAAAACCCAGCGCAGCGAGACCGGAGCTCAGTTGGCTCTCGGATGTCAACTTGCAAACATCCTGGGAAAAACCGGCCATCCAGCCAGAAGCCTAGCAGCCATCCCAGAAAGAAGAAGAAGAGCCCAGCAGCAACCTAACTACCTGGTCTAATCGCTTCGGCTGATAGGTGCCAGGTTGTAACTGCCCGGCTTGTCTGGGAGCACCAGGACCTCCTTCCTTACCTGCCGCCCTTGTACAGGAGACACCGGTCTGCTTGCCGATTCCTATTTAGCGCTGCGGGTGTCGCGGCATCCTTTAATCCTATACCCAGCGCACGTAAGTGATAAAGGTTAAAGACTAGTGTGTTAACAGACTTTCTTACGATAAGTTTATAATAAACATATACACATATAAACCTGTTGTTCATGTTTTACCCAGGAAGCCCTGAGTTATCTATAGTCTCTGTCCACCGATTGAATTAAGGAAGTTAGCACTTATGGGTAGACTTTTGCCGTCCTCCGAATTGAAGTGTCTAGAGTGTGGTAATTGTGTGTAGGTGGGACGTTGCAAAGGTTTTTGGCGTCCATAACGTGGGGCCCGACAGAACTGTGCAATTAAGTGAAGCCAACCGAACCGTGCATTAAAAGGACTGTCCAGAGAAAGTGAAAGTGTGGACTGTATTAAACATGGACCAAGAATTTACTGGTATGAACCTGAGAAGTAGAGGGAGGAAGACAATGGATTCAGAGTCTGTATTTGGTTGCTGTGAAGAACTGGTAGAAGAGGCAGCATATTTCCAGTGTTGCCAGTGCCAGGACCAAACTCACTGGAACTATGATAGAAAAGATGTGGCTACCTTCCCCTTTTGTAGGAGTTAAATGCCAGACGTGTGAATCTCCTCCGCAGACCCAGGTAGCGGAGACCGCAATACAAGAACCAAGTCCGCTGACCCTCCATCAGACCATTGGTAGTTGGAATGGCTGACGAAAGATAGGAAAGACAGAAAGAGAGAGAAACTGGAGGAAAAAGAGGCAGAAGAGAGGCAGTTCAGGCTGAAAAGCTGAGAAAAAAGAAACTGTTAGAACTTAGATCCTTAATAGAGTTTCAGGAAGAGAAAAGAGAGCTAGAAATACGAGAAATTGAAGAGAAAAGAGAGCTAGAAAGAAGAGCAATTGAAGAGAAAACGGAAAAAGACTTCCAAACTCTCCGAGCTTCAATTGAGAGTCAAGAGGAAGTAAGAAAAATAGAAAAAGAGGAACAAGAAGTCAAGTAGTGTAAACCTATTGGTTCTATGTAACCCTTGTAGGTATTTGTAGTATTTAACCTCAGTTGTGACATATTTTGATGATTGTTTATGGATTTTATTGCGTTCGATAATGTTCTAGCCCTATTTTTTGCTCAACCTTATTTTTGGAGCCTCACCTTTGTAGGTATGCCATGATCTTACGTGATATAACTTAACCTATTCACTTTTTTACAGCCTTTTAAGGGTTAAAATAACCTACAAAGTGTAAAAATGGTTGTTTCTATGTTATTCTTGTAGTTGGGTCTAGTATTTAACCTCAGTTGTGACATATTTTGATGATTCTGATGCTTTCTTATGGATTTTATAGCATTTGACGATGTTCTAGCCCTATTTTTTGCTCAATCTTATTTTGGGGCTTTATTTTTGTAGGTGGGGCCCTCAACGTAAACGCCTACGATGTGTTTGGGGGCCTTATTCTTTTTAGTAGGTGGGGGCCCTCAGCGTAAACGGCTACGATGTATTTTTTATGATGTGTGAGCCTCCACTTTCGCGATGCATGTCGTGGCAATAGGTTCAATGCCTACCACTACTTTTGGAGGGGCCACAGTGGGGGCTCGCAGTTATAGAACTCGTCGAGCAATAGCAGATAAAACAAGAATCGTTTTTCTACAGCGCATAGTTTATGAATTACAAAACATCTTAGAAATTACATCTTGAAATTTTAATCTAAAATAACAATGCCTATGAACTCTGTTTGTAAATTTCCGAGCATAGGTTGTATTCATATTTTTTACTTATCTTCGAGTGAACATCACAAATCATCAAACAGATTTTGGCTATGTCCAACAGTTTTCGAGATAAACCTACTTCCGGTCGCCATTTTGGATTTCCGAGCATAGGTTGTATTCATATTTTTACTTATCTTCGAGTGTACATCACAAATTCGCAAATTTCTCATAACGTCGTATTTTGTTCTATTAGACCTCTTCAAGAAAATTACCAATTAGTGAAAATTAATTGAGCAACAACGGCAAAAGAGGTGCTAATAGGGGGCAAGCATACAGTGATATGAAAATATACGAATTGTCGGTTTCTTCGATTCAGACAGATGGATCGAATTGAAACTGAGATATTTTGCATTTTTTTATATGATAGCTAAAAAACAGAGATTTTGATTGGCTAATAATTTATACGTGGTGTTTTCTGATTGGTTTAAGTAAGCAAGATTTCTATTGGCTCTATAAATCTATATAAGTCAGAGCACAGTGCTGATTTCTCACCTTTGTTGGATCGGCAGAGGAACCCACATCACGGGGGATAGAACCTGAACGGGCTCCACCAAAGTATAGGAGACTAGAGGCATATAATTTGGCGGAAAAACCCAAGCAAGGTCATAGAGTTTTTTTTTCATAGGGAATAGTATTATCAGGTAAAATTTTAAGTTGGAGATATCACATTAAATTTTATATAAAAAAATAAATTTTATATAAATAACATATCTGAAATTTCTATCCTTTGTTTGCTCATATTTTAAAGCATATAAAAAAATGGAATCACCTACCTGTTTTACTCGTAAGAATGATAAGATCGAATGTGTCACTTGTGGGAAACTAATTTCAAAGAATAATTTATCAATACATAAGACAAGGTGTAACGGAGCAAATCATTTGTTACCTTCTAAAGCGTGTGCTCAATGTGGAAAAGAAATTAGCATTCCACATCTAAATAGACATTTGAAAATTTACAAACCATCGACCAGAGAAGGAACATTGAAAAGAAAAATTGATTATTCTGAAGCTGAAGCTTCTGCTTCAAAACAAATTAAATTAAATAATAAATATAAACAAGTTAGGTCTGCATTTAATGGTCGACTTCAGGATTTATCATTTACGTCGGAAGCAGGCCGTGACATTCCTAGTTTCTTGCGTGAAGCGAAAACTTTTGTAATGAATATTTTGAAAAGTAATCTTTAAAATAATTCCATAAAAGTATACGTTGATTTATGTTCCGAATATGAGAAAGTCGATGGTACAACAAAAGTTTTTTATCATCGTACCAAAAACCATGCTCTTTATTTGGCAGATGTTGAAAATTTGGACGAGTTTTACTCTAATCTGTCAAATGAGTTGATTATGAAACATGACACTTTCGAGGCTAAGGGGTCGGGATGGTCTTTATGTTGTAGTCCTCATACATTAACCGTTTACGTGAACAAATTCATGCCTTTTTCTGCATCGAGTTACGTTCCTCTACCACCGAACATTCAAAGCAAGAGAGCAGTGTTAAATATTCAAAATAATGACTTAAAATGCTTTCTTTGGTGCATCTCGGCAGCTCTGTATCCTGTTCATTGGAAAAATCATGCAGAGCGAGTTTATCATTACAAGCAGTACGAGACAGATTTTGAAAATGTAATGTCTAGCATTGAATACCCATTGACATTGTCAGACATATCAAAGTTCGAGTCGCGCGCACGAGATTCTGATGGAAAACGCATTGCTATTCATGTATATTCTTATACGTCAGAAAAACATCTTGTGCATCCCATCAGGATAAATGATATCAACGATAATAATGCTCATATAATTAATCTTCTTTTAGTTTCAAACAACAATATTCACCATTACTGCCTTATTCGTTCACTATCACGACTAATCAGAAGTCAAGCAACGAAGTATGCACATCACATCGAGGTTTGTCCAAGGTGTTTGATCACGTTTAATGATCGAAGAGAATTCAATCACCAAATATATACCGCACGGCAGATTGCTATTAAAAACGTGTCGAACATGAAATATATTGCGGTGACAACAAACCAGCTGGAATGTTGATGCCCAAAAAGAACGAAGTCGAAGAATTCAAAATGTACAAGGCTTTGTTTTATCATCCAGCCATTATCGTTGCAGATTTTGAATCATTTCTGAAGCCACTGTCCTCCTGCAAACCAAATCCAGAAATTTCCTCCACAACGGCATACCAGCTTCATGAACCAAATAGTTTTGGTTACATTGTCGTACGACAAGATGAAATAAATAAACCATATTTATACCGTGGACCGAATGTTATCGAACACTTTTTTGAAAAGATGGAAGAGGAGATTGAGAAAATTGGCAGCTTCTTGCAAATCCAAACCGATGAATTTGTTGACATCAGAAGAACAAAAATATTTGATAAAACTGTCGAGTGTCCAGTGTGCAATCAATACTTCACAAACGAGAATCGTAAAGTGTTTCACCATTCGCACACAGACGGTCGTTTCATCAGCGGAATCTGTAATGCTTGCAACCTCAAAATTCAAAGGCCCAAATTTGTCCCCATATTTTTTCATAATGGATCGAATTACGATTTTCATCTCTTAATTCGGAAACTTGGATATGACACACACAAAAAAAGGCATTCTTGCTCAAAATGAAGAACGATACATTCCTATAAGTAAGAAAGTTAAGGTTTCGGGGACAAATTAATCATAGATATGAGATTTCTTGACTCATTCAGATTTCTCTCTGCAAGTTTGGACGCTCTAGCAGGTAAACTCTGTGGCGAACAATTCATAATTACGAAAGCTAGTTTTCCCAACATAGATATAAAACTGATTAGAAGTAAAGGGATTTATTCGTATGAATATGTAAACAATGAATCTAAATTTAATGACGACACTCTCCCTCCTCAAAAGAATTCTTCAGTCAACTGAGAAAAACCGGAATTACTGACATAGAATACGAACATGCACAACTGATGTGGGATAAACTACTATGTAAAACATTCGGAGATTATCACAACGCATACTTGAAATTAGACGTAACAATACTTGCGGATGTTATTCAAGCATTCAGGAAAACGTCAATGTCTATTTACAAGTTGGACCCTGCACATTTCTTCAGCCTCCCGGGATTAGCGTGGTCTGCAATGTTGTTGCAAAATAAAATTAACTTAGAATTATTAACAGATGTAG